>NC_088242.1:75906433-76106433 GCF_036934945.1 Oncorhynchus masou masou
AAAAAAGATAGATTTAGAGTTAGATACACTTGGATTTTTTATCATGAACACATACAGGATGTTACCATCTACAACATAATCTTCACTTCAAATCAAAACTCAAAACCTACAACCTGATGTTGGACGGAATTACGGAATCACCTGGAAGGTTCACAACTACCAAGGATTATTATTCTATACAGCAAATTCTCTGGATAACAACAGAAACCTGAAAACACCACCCAACCTGGAACTGAGTGAGTAATGTTTAGTCTGAAACTATATTCTATTTCCAAAAGCCAAGAAGAAAAATACACGACATTACTTCATAAGGACTGAATGCTAACATAATTCTCCCAAGCTTGATACAGCTTCAACTAGTACTGACGTGTCAAGTGAGAGATGACAAAGCCCATTAGCCCAACAATGGCAGGAGAGTCAAACAGTCTACTCCAACCAAATGGAGAGACCTTAGAAGCTCCCACCCACTGTTCAGAGGTAATTAAAATACAGTACCCTGTGTATGTAAAAATGATAAGGCAAGAAAAGATTACAAAATGAAGCTCCTTATGGAAAATCAAGAGACACTTTTTGCTGACCATTACAAAAATGGGAACATCAGCAACCTTATCTTCCACACAAACCATCCCCTGGCATGGCACAGTGCTATATTAGCACACTACCCCTTTGTTAAGAGAGGGGGGGTTAACGAGGGATGGAAACTTAAGATACTTGACAACGAGGACTCTGAGTCAGCTAATATAAACCTCTATAAGTCCGGAACAGTAATGGTACAGGGTAACCCCAAACAGTTTCAGCTGGACTTTCACCAAATTAAAGAATTAGCCCAGCAGGAGAAAGATACCCCCACCCCGAGCGGGTCAGACCAGACCTCTTCACTATATAACCCCACAGATGAGCAACCCCCAGCGGACAGTCAACCTCCCAGCACAGAGTACAACTCCCTCATTGAAATGAAGGATACATTCACCCAGCTGGAGGTAAGGCAGGTGGAGCTGGAACAGCAGGTGATTACACTTCAGTCAGCACAGACCCAGACAACAGTCCAGCACAACAACACCCCCTTAACCAGACCCGGAGTGCTGGAGGTGGAGAGAGACATATCTGCACTCTGGACAGTGGTGAGACAACTTCAACAGGAGAAAGAGCAGGAGCAGGAGAAGAACAGAGCACTAGAGGAGAGGATCAGACTGCTGGAGGAGAGGTTGAGGGGAATGGCGTGTGACAGAGAACAACCCACAAGAGAGGTGACCACCCCCACAGAGAAGCCAGCAGAACAGCCCACCTCAGCACCCGACAAAAGTCTCGACACCACAGCAGAACAGTCCACACCAGACCCTGACCATAGTCGACATCACAGCAGAACAGACAAATGAAGAACCCCAAGCCCAGCGGCTCTCACCCCCTCTGAGCACCCCCTCCCCTGTCAGCCACCCTGATAGCCCTTCTGACAACCCCCCCACACCCACGGAGGACAAACACAAGACACATATTGTACTCCTTATGGACTCAAATGGGAAATATATAGATGAAAAAAACTTTTTCCCAAACACAGTGTGTCTAAACTCTGGTTTCCAAACACCCAGCGCGCCCTAGACCTTCTGTCTGAGGACCAACTAGGCTCACCTAGCCACATAATAATACACACAGGCACAAACAACCTGAGAGCACAGCAGGAACGGTTGGCCACAGCACTGAAGGGAGTGATTGAAAAGGCTTCTTCTACTTTCCCCAACGCACAAGTGGTTATCTCCACCCTGCTACCACGAAAAGACTTCCACCCTGCCACAATACAGTGGGTAAACGCAAGTGTTTCCCGTGACTGTGCCTCAAAACCAAATGTTTTCCTGGCCCACCACTCTACCCTGGACTTGAACAGCCTCTATGACCAGGTCCACCTCTACAAGGCAGAGGTGCCCACCTTTGCTCGGAGTCTAAAGGACATCGCTCTCATATCCCCAACACTTCACACAGGAGCAACAGATCAATAGACACCTCACCCAGACGAGCGAGACACCCTCCAAGACCTGCAGGACTCCCCTGGACCTACACATAGAGGACCCACGCCAAGAGGACTTACATCCAGACCACAGCACCCCCAGACACATCCACACCCCCACCCCAAACAATCTCCACCTCCCCCCACCTCACCCATGCCCACACCCCATTTAGGCCCCCTCAGATCAGACCTATGCCACTCCTGCCCACCCCATGCACCCCACGCCCGCAAAGAGGGCCTCAACATGGAAGTCACACATATGCACAGGTAGTGAGCGGGCAAACAGGCCCAACCCCCACTCTTACACTCGCCCAAGCCAATGGCATGTACCAGATGCTCAGCAGGCTCTGCTCACACTTACTGGCCTGAGGCCAAACCACGACCAACAACATTGGACACTTTATGGAACAAAAAGCCTTCATTATATCATCCTGGAATATCCAAGGCCTGAGGTCATCTGCCTTTGCCCTAAATAGCAGAAACCCGGACTTCAGCAAAGAAATCGGTAATACAGACATTGTCATCCTACAAGAAACCTGGTATAGAGGAGACGGACCCACTGGTTTCCCTTTAGGTTACAGAGAGCTGGTAGTCCCATCCACCAAACTACCAGGTGTGAAACAGGGAAGGGACTCAGGGGGTATGCTAATTTGGTATAGAGCAGACCTAACTCACTCTATTAAATTAGTCAAAACAGGAACATTTTACATTTGGCTGGAAATTAATAAGGAAATTATCTTAACAGAAAAATGTCCTCTGTGTGCTACCTATATTCCCCCACAGGAATCCCCATACTTTAATGAAGACAGCTTCTCCATCCTGGAGGGGGAAATAAAATCATTTCCAGGCCCAGGGACATGTACTAGTCTGTGGCGACCTAAATGCCAGAACCGGACAAGAACCTGACACCCTCAGCACACAGGGGGACAAACACCAGCATCCCCCCCCCCCACATATACCCCCCTAGGCACAACTATGACAACATAACCAACAAAAACGGGTCACAACTCCTGCAGCTCTGTCGCACGCTGGGTATGTACATAGTCAATGGTAGACTTCGAGGGGACTCCTATGGTAGGTACACCTATAGCTTATCTCTTGGCAGTAGTACGGTAGACTACTTTATCACTGACCTCAACCCAGAGTCTCTCAGAGCGTTCACAGTCAGCCCACTGACACCCCTATCAGACCACAGCAAAATCACAGTCTACTTGAACAGAGCAATACTCAATCATGAGGCATCAAAGCAAAAGGAACTGAGTAACATTAAGAAATGCTATAGATGGAAGGAATGCTGTTTGGAATCCTACTAAAAAACAATTAGGCAACAACAAATTCAATCCCCTTTAGACAATTTCCTGGGTAAAACGTTCCACTGTAATAGTGAAGGTGTAAACTTGGCAGTAGAAAATCTTAACAGTATATTTGACCTCTCAGCTTCCCTATCAAATCTAAAAATCTCAAATAGAAAACCGAAGAAAATGAACAATGATGACAAATGTTTTGATGAAGAATGCAAAAATCTAAGAAAGAAATTGAGAAACCTGTCCAACCAAAAACATAGAGACCCAGAAAACCTGAGTCTATGCCTTCACTATGGTGAATCACTAACACAATACAGAAATACACTACGGAAAAAGAAGGAACAGCACGTCAGAAATCAGCTCAACGTAATTGAAGAATCCATAGACTCTAACCACTTCTGGGAAAATTGGAAAACACTAAACAAACAACAACACAAATAATTATCTATCCAAAATGGAGATGTATGGGTAAACCACTTCTCTGATCTTTTTGGCTATATAACAAAGAATAAAGAGCAAAAACATATATATGATCAAATACAAATCTTATAACAAACTATTAAAGACTACCAGAACCCACTGGATTCTCCAATTACCTTGAATGAGTTACAGGACAAAATAAAAACCCTCCAACCCAAAAATTCCTGTGGTGTTGATGGTATCCTTAATGAAATGATCAAATATACAGACAACAAATTCCAATTGGCTATACTAAAACTCTTTAACATCATCCTTTGCTCTGGCATCTTCCCCAATATTCGGAACAAAGGACTGATCACCCCAATCCATAAAAGTGGAGACAAATTTGAACCCAATAACTACCGTGGAATATGCGTCAACAGTAACCTTGGGAAAATCCTCAGCATTATCATTAACAGCAGACTCGTACATTTCTGAGCAAATGTCAATTTGGCTTTTTACCAAATTACCGTACAACAGACCATGTATTCACCCTGCACACCCTAATTGACAACCAAACAAACCAAAACAAAGGCAAAGTCTTCTCATGCTTTGTTGATTTCAAAAAAGCCTTTGACTCAATTTGGCATGAGAGTCTGCTATACAAATTGATGGAAAGTGGTGTTGGGGGTAAAACATACAACATTATAAAATCCATGTACACAAACAACAAGTGTGCGGCTAAAATTGGCAAAAAACACAAATTTCTTCACACAGGGTCGTGGGGTGAGACAGGGATGCAGCTTAAGCCCCACCCTCTTCAACATATATATCAACGAATTGGCGCGGGCACTAGAAAAGTCTGCATCACCCGGCCTCACCCTACTAGAATCCGAAGTTAAATGTCTACTGTTTACTGATGATCTGGTGCTTCTGTCACCATCCAAGGAGGGCCTACTGCAGAACCTAGATCTTCTGCACAGATTCTGTCAGACCTGGGCCCTGACAGTAAATCTCAGTAAGACCAAAATAATGGTGTTCCAAAGAAGGTCCAGTCGCCAGGACCACAAATACAAATTCCATCTAGACACTGTTGCCCTTGAACACACAAAAAACTATACATACCTCGTCCTAAACATCAGCGCCACAAGTAACTTCCACAAAGCTGTGAACGATCTGAGAGACAAGGCAAGAAGGGCATTCTATGCCATCAAAAGGAACATAAATTTCAACATACCAATTAGGATCTGGCTAAAAATACTCAAATCAGTCATAGAGCCCATTGCCCTTTATGATTGTGAGGTCTGGGGTCCGCTCACCAACCAAGACTTCACAAAATGGGACAAACACCAAATTGAGACTCTGCATGCAGAATTCTGCAAAAATATCCCCTGTGTACAACGTAGAACACCAAATAATGCATGCAGAGCAGAATTAGGCCGATACCCACTAATTATCAAAATCCAGAAAAGAGCCGTTAAATTCTACAACCACCTAAAAGGAAGTGATTCCCAAACCTTCCATAACAAAGCATGACCTACAGAGAGATGAACCTGGAGAAGAGTCCCCGAAGCAAGCTGGTCCTGGGGCTCTGTTCACAAACACAAACACACCCCACAGAGCCCCAGGACAGCAGCACAATTAGACCGAACCAAATCATGAGAAAACAAAAAGATAACTACTTGACACATTGGAAAGAATTAACAAAAAAAACTGAGCAAACTAGAATGCTATTTGTCCCTAAACAGAGAGTACACAGTGGCAGAATACCTGACCACGGTGACTGACCCAAGCTTAAGGAAAGCTTTGACTATGTACAGACTCAGTGAGCATAGCTTTGCTATTGAGAAAGGCCGCCGTAGGCAGACATGGCTCTCAAGAGAAGACAGGCTATGTGCTCACTGCCCACAAAATGAGGTGGAAACTGAGCTGCACTTCCTAACCTCCTGCCCAATATATGACCATATTAGAGAGAAATATTTCCCTCAGATAACACAGATCCACAAAGAATTCGAAAACAAATCCAATTTTGATAAACTCCCATATCTGCTGGGTGAAATTCCACAGTGTGTCATCACAGCAGCAAGATTTGTGACCTGTTGAAAGGGCAACCAGTGAAGAACAAACACCATTGTACAACCCATATTTATGTTTATTTATTTTCCCTTGTGTACTTTAACCATTTGTACATTGTTACAACACTGTGTATATATATTATATATATATATATATATATATATATATATATGACATTTGTAATGCCTTCATTGTTTTGAAACTTCTGTATGTGTAATGTTTACTGTAAATTTGTATTGTTTATTTCACTTTTGTATATTATCTACCTCACTTGCTTTGCAAATATTAGCACATGTTTCCCATGCCAATAAAGCCCCTTGAGTTGAATTGAATTGAGAGAGAGCGAGAGCATTGAGAGAGTGAGAGAGAGAGAGAGAGTATATATAGAGAGAGTATGGAGAGAGAATAGAGAGATAGAGAATTGAGACAGAATGGAGAGAGAGAATTGAGACAGAATGGAGAGAGAGAATTGAGAGAGAGACTTGACAGAGAAAGTATTGAAAGAGAGTATTGAGAGAGAGAGAGAGAGAGAATTGAGACAGAATGGAGAGAGAATTGAGACAGAATGGAGAGAGAGAATTGAGAGAGAGAGACTTGACAGAGAAAGTATTGAAAGAGAGTATTGAGAGAGAGAGAGAGAGAGAGAGAGAGAGAGAGAGAGAGAGAGAGAGAGAATTGAGACAGAATTGTCACGGTTTTCTGTAGGTGAAAGAAAGTCGGACCAAAATGCAGCGTGTCTATTACATCCATGTTTAATAAAACAGAAGTAAACACGAATCAATATGAAAAAACAATAAACGAAAACCGAAACAGCCTAATACTGGTGCAAACTGGCACACAACAGACCTAAGGACAAAAGGACAATCACCCACAAACCCAACACCAAACAGACTACCTAAATATGGTTCCCAATCAGAGACAATAACTAACACCTGCCTCTGATTGAGAACCATATCAGGCCAAACACAGAAACAGACAAACTAGACACACAACATAGAATGCCCACTCAGATCACACCCTGACCAAACAAAACATATAAACATACAAAGCAAACTATGGTCAGGGTGTGACAAGAATGGAGAGAGAGAATTGAGACAGAATGAAGAGAGAGATAGAAGATAGAATATTGAGACAGAATGAAGAGAGAATAGAGAGAGAGAGAGAATTGAGACAGAATGGAGAGAGAGAATTGAGACAGAATGGAGAGAAAGAGATAATTGACAGAGAGAGTATGGGAGACTTGACAGAGAGAGTATTGAAAGAGAGTATTGAGAGAGAGAGAGAGAGAGAGAGAGAGAGAGAGAGAATTGACAGAGAGTATTGAGAGAGAATGTAGAGAGAGAAAGAGAATTGAGACAGAATGGAGAGAGAATTGAGACAAAATGGAGAGATATAATATAGAATATTGAGACAGAATGGAGAGAGAGAAAGAGAGAGTATTGAGACAGAATAGAGAGAGATTTGATAAGGAATTGAGACAGAATGAGAGAGAGAAAGAGAGAGAGTATTGAGACATAATGGAGAGAGAGAGAATTGAGAAAGAATTGAGACAGAATTGAGAAAGTGAATGGAGAGAATGGAGAGAGTGTAATGTACGTTGTTTGAAGGAGACCAAGGTGCAGCGTAATTTGTGGTCATCATATTTATTTCAATGAGAACCGGCAACAAAATAACAAAGTGAATCCAAAACGAATGTACCGTTCTGTAGGCTACAAGAGCTGTAAAAAATCAAGATCCCACAACATAGGTGGGGAAAAAGGCTACCTAAGTATTATTCCTAATCAGAAACAATGATAGACAGCTGCCTCTGATTGGGAACCACATTTGGCCAAACAAAAAGAAATACAAAACATAGAATGCCCACCCCACATCACACCCTGACCTCACCAAATAGAGAAATAAAACGTCTCTCTAAGATCAGGGCATGACAGAGAGGGAGAATGGAGAGAGAGAGAGAGAGAGGGAGAGAGAGAGAGAGAATGGGGAGCGAGAGAATTGAGAGAGAACGGGGAGAGAGAGAGAATGGAAAGGCAGAGCGAATGGAGACAGGATGAAAGTGATGAACAGTAGCACTCTCCTCTCTCAATCTTTATTGTGATAGACAGCTGCATACTGCGTTTTGGAGAATACACACATACTGTCCACACACACTGATATACTGTACACAAACTTTAGATAGAAACTTTGTGAAAATAATGAATGGTATAGGATCCACAAAGGTTCAGTTATTCACAATATAATTACCAACTCAAACTCACACATTTCAATAAAACCTACACATCCACTCCATGGAAAAGTTGTGTACAATTATTCATCATAGAGAATCCAGGGAGGATGAGAACTCCAGAAGATCATTAACACACACAAACCAACACACTCCCAGTTAACACGAACACACACTCTCTCTCTCTACAGTCATAATGCCTCTCTGTGAAGAAAGGCAGTTCTTTGTTTACTCTAGATAGAGTTTTAATGAAATGACCACTGGGAGACATTTTACCTGCAAAAAAGCACCTCAGTAATTTGCTGTCAGCTTGTCAAGAGATGAGCGGAAAATAGCAAACGATCTCAGCAGCAAGTCCTCATCCCTTGAAAAAGAAGAAGGAAGGAAGAGATGGAGCAAGAAATGCAGTACAGTAGATATGGAGGAGAAGAGGCTATTAAGCTGTTATTTGGCTGCTCTGTTAGCAGTTTACACAGCACTTTATTTTCCCATAAACAAGGAGAAAATAGCTGCGCTTCCTGAGAGCCTCCATATATTACCCACAAAGCCCTGTGAGCCAGGAGGGAGGCTGCCGGAGGGGAAGAATGGGGGTGGGGGGGGGGGGGGTGGACATTATGCAGATTCTATTATTCATGCATGCTTAGCGTGACACAACAGATCCAGTCCCACTCCCAAAGGTGTTTCCTCGACCAGAACAGTGATGTACAGTATACTCTGTCATTACTCCTGCCCCGCTCAGCCAGTGCACTGCTATTGTTCACTTCCTATGCTGGGAGATACCTGTAAGTTGAAAGACATAGGCAGAAGCCTCTAAGGAAAAGTGAGGAAAAAAACCCAGTGAATGGCACTGTGTGCCTAAGACTAGTGAGCTGGTTAAAACATTTACATAGATGGAAGGTCGAGCTTGGGACATTGTTCAGTGGCTGAAGAGGGTTAACGGCTGAGTATGCCACCAGGTTTAGGTGAGAATTTTGCCACCATCACATCGCATTGAGGACGATCAGGTCTGCCGCACAGGAAATCACATTGCTACACATGCTAAAAACCACCGTGGGTGGAATTAAAAATACCACATCTCATCGGAGCAGGGATGTCACCCAGTTAGGGAGGAAATTAGGTTTAAACACTTCCAACTTCTCCAGCATGCACTGCCACTGGCAGGCTTCATACACCCAGCACGGTCCCTAACACACCATGGACTACTTATTACTACTCGATACAGACTCTATATTAGTCCATATGGAACGTATGCAATGGAAGAGATGTATATTCACATAATCACACAAAATGTATCTGTAACCCACTCAGTGCACCCCAGGCAAATTAAGGAAGAGGATTGGTGAAGAACAAGCAGGGCTGTAACTGCTTTGGGTTGTGTTTTGGGCTCTGGTCAGTTTGAGAACACACTGCGAGACCAGTGTGTGATAAGCTGTGTACCGAGTGTGTTCTAATTGTTTTGCAAAGCATGCTAATTGTGATTCATCTGCTCTTTTAAATGTCAGCACTCCCCGTAGTCTCTGTGTGATTCAGCGGCCCTCGAAACATCCAAAAAGCCTGAGTAATTGGAGGTGGCGCAGTGTGGAGACGAGAGGAGGATAGGAGGAGAGGAGGGGTGGACGGAGAGTGGCAGAAAGGGGTAGAAAGTGTTGTTTTCCGCCCCTCTGCGTGCCGTCACCCAAGCACCATGCTGACCTCCCCGGTCCATGCCCCTTCCTGCCACCCTGCTCTCTCATCATCCCTGAAGGTCAGAAGCAGACCGGCACCAGCGTGCCAGAGGCCAATCAGAGCATTTATAAATAGACTGCTGGCCACAGATTGGAGCACGTGTAGGTCAAGCGCTAAATCACCAATAACATTTTTCTGCATGGGAGTGGAAGTTTTGAGTGTCTGTGTATCTTTGTGTGTAAATGGTGAAAGCATCCGTGTTTAACACAATGTATTAGATAAGACAGGCATCAGTTAATCAGAGAATGAAAGTGTTTTCCAGCTAAGGAAGTCAATACATAGACATGAAGGACTCATCACAGGATAGACATAGGGTCTGTTGATAAAGTATCTGACAGCTACAGCTGTTGTCCACCCCCCAAATGCCACTGCACATATCCCTTAGTAAAAACAGCAGGTTTTATTAACAGGAGGAAAGGAGGAGGAGCCCTTCTTGTCCCTTCACAACTCCAAGGCCTGCTGGGCCTGTCCCCATCTGCCGTGTGCAGTGAGAGATGCCACCAGTGCAGTGACATCCTAGGCAGTGGAAGGCCCCCGGGTATGGACCTGGTGGTACATCCAGAGCTCTGTCACAGTGTGATGACACAACATGTGTGGACACATACGGTGTGATCTATCAGCTGGGACTCTCACAGCTGAGTGTACTCAGGATGAATAGTGTTCTTCCTCCAAATTACGCTGATGAGAAGCAAACAAGCCTTACGTTGGAATGTGAGAAATGCCACGTTCACCCTGTCTGGAACACACTGACTATGACAGTCTGTCTCATTAGCAGATCACAGCGTAGTCAATGTAAAATGACCAGAGGTACAATAATGATGATACATAATGATGATACATAATGATGACACATAATGATAATATCCCAGAGAAGCTGTGAAGGATGGGACATCAATAAGAACATATTTCAGATACAGTCCGAGGTTACATCAATAAATGAGGATAACAAAACTACACATTTTCCCTCATCTCTTTTACAAGTTCAAAATCACTTTCGTTCTCACAAACACAGAACAAAATATCTAGTACAGGCAGTTTTGTTTCTCTTTCATCTATGTAAACATTCAGACTGGCAGACCTGCCTGAAGAATGGGATGACGAATATCAGAGTCACAACAGGACAATCCTACACAGTAGCACCAGCCTAGACATCAACTAGCTAGGGAAGACAGGCACCACACAGACAAAGCTGAAGACACAATCACAACCTACCAGGTCATTTGTCAGGAACATTGCCGGTTTCAATAGACTCCATCCCTAACACAAGTCAAGGATAAAGTGACCAATACAGATAACAACTGAGCTTCTAAACTCAACCCTGGTGCCAGGAAGAATCCTGACCAAATGAGGCTCCAGTTCGCTCCACATCCCAAACCCAACATGGCCCCTGTTATTATCATTCTATTATCATTCTCACAGTGTTGAGGTAAAGCCTCCTACCAAATTCCCCAAACTCCCGGCACTTTGCCCCTGAATCTCTGCCCATCGCCATCACAGTGTACCAGCTATCCCAGTCTGCACTTTCTTTATCTCCACCCAAAATAATCCCTAATTACCTGCCTCCTTTTCCTGCAGACTGAGACTCTATCCAAACAGTAGCTGCATCAGGAGGCAACATGGAGACATTTTCACAGCAAGGCTAAAAAATAAACCATCAATAAAACCACAATAAAAACCGACACCTACAAAACAGCTTCAACACGTGAAGTCCTGTGAACGAAACCTGTCCGGACCGTTTGTCATGGACTGATCAGCAGGGAACTCCCAGATTACCCAGCCTGATATCCGAGTCCATTTCTACTCAGTCAATGCAGATAGTAAATTTCAATGAACCACTGACTTAATTGAAATGGAATGGGCCTTATCCCTGGATAGCGGGAGACACAGGTGAGAGTGTGGTGATAACATCAGTAAGATAAGGACACAGTGTTAAGGATGAGGGAAGGCGTAGCCTGATGTTCAGTGAAACAACATTTATAAATCTTATTATAATCCCTCTCCTTCCAGATGACAGTGCTAAGGCAGCTAGCGGTAATTACATTAGCATGCACCATAAAAAATAGGCTTTGACACACAGGGTTTCTCTGCAGATGATAAAGGCGCTGCCTGCTTTTTTAATAAACACGACATGGTGAGCCACTACACCGCATCTGCCAGGATTCACCACGAACTCCCAGGAAATGTATGTACAAATAATTACTTTTTAATAGCCCATAATACGATTTCCTGCCAACAAAAATATTCAAATGGGTTTCAACCAGTAAGTATATTATCAGCCTGTAGCTACTACTAGGTGGGGAAAAAATACAGATTATTGTTTTTGTGATAATAATTATACCATTGTCATCTGCAGGGAAAAGGGAAGGTCATGCCTCTCTCTTGAGCTACAACCTTACAGCTTGGGAATATTCTGTTGTTTTATGGCATACGACAACATACTCTAGCTCTTATTTCATCTCGGTATGTGGTCTGTGTGTATATAGTACATCCTATCTCTCATCATATGCCCACCACGTATGTTACTCCAATGGATCCTTGGCTCTATTCCACTGAGTCAAAAGAGATTGGCAATAAACATCTAAATTGATTCTAACATTAGCACCAAATTACCCATTTGTGTTCGTGCAAATTTGTGTTGGTGTGCGTTTCTGTGTGCTAAGACACCCTTTTCTTCTATAAATTATATGGGACGTGCAGCACACACACTTTGTGTGTATCTCATCAATGCAGGGGTCCTGGATTCTTTCATGTGAACCCTAATTGAGCTGCGTCTGTGAGGAAGAGGCAGGCTGTTAGAGAACGCTGCTGCATTCTTCCCACTGCCATTGAAAATGCTATCCTTGAGTCTCGTGACCAGTATGAAAACATGGAAGTCGTCCTTGGGAGAGATAATTGGCTTGCCGTTGTATTGAGACTCAGCAGCAGCAGCAGGACTAGTGCTGTGAGGGGGGAGGAGCTGAGCGATTGTACAGTGGGTAGCACTGAACTGAGAGGAAAAGCTGGGAATAGTTAGCACATCTCAGAGACGCCTGTGTCTCTATTTTCAGAATTTCTTCAGTCCCACCCTATCGACCTGGGTCACAGTTTCAGGTAACATGCAGAAGACATGGCTGCTATTGTCTTTCTGTCATTCCCCTCTCTCCTTAAAGAATTACAATTGGCATTGCACAGCCTGAACGCCATGTAAGACAAACTAATCTAGGGAATCATTTCATTTAACACTGTTAGTCACTTTTAGCTTTATATATCAGCATAGAATGAGAGACATTTCTTAAAAACACGATATTTATTTCTTCAGACACACTTGCTGCACTCAGACACACACAGGAGGAGCAGGCAGGGGGTCAGGGAGTCAGAAGAAAGTGGCAGTGGGAGTTACGTCAGGAATTAATCGACAGCATTAGCAATCTAGGCATCCCTGAGCCAGTTCAAGTGCTTTACATGGCATATCTGTGTTAATGGACTGGCTAATGCATTCTGGAAGGATGAGCCTCCTCGCATCAAACCTCAGGGAGCCCACCGAACACTGGCTAACCGAGTAGCAGTCACCTTCTGCATAAACCAATCAGACCTGAGAGCTCTGCAACCCTATTTCACAGCAGACATGATGGAGAGCAGCCCCCAGTCTCCCAGCCAAGAGCCAGCCACAGACTTCGCCATGGGGAGGGAGTGTGAGTGTGTGTATGTGTATGTGTGTGTGCTCTTCTGCTAAACCATATGTTTGCCGATAATTGGTGGATTTGCCCATTTCACATAATGTCTTGAATGTACTGTAGGACCAGACTCTGCACTAGTAGTATGACTTCTAGAGTGCTGCACCAGTTTGGTGTGTGGTCTCATGCAGGGGAGCTGCAGCACAGTAGTCTTCCTCTTCCCTGGCCACTGAGACATGAGGCCGTGTGACAAGCTGTTAATGGGGCTCATTGTGGGGCCTACCACCTCCCTGTGAGCAGGGCCATATCTGCGGAGTGTGGCTGCATTTAGAGCAGAGGGGTAGTGCCTGTCAGATCATTTACAGGAACAGATTAATACTGTCTGTCGAGACGCTCGCACCCCTGTGATACACCACGCGAGCATTACACACTAAAAACAAATGGTTCTATGTCATGCTAGATAAGGGTTCTTTGGCTTGTAGCCATAGAGGAACCCTTTTGGTGCTATGAGCAACCTTTTTTAAAGGTTCTATAAAAAACATGCTCATAAGGTTCTAAATGGAAACAGTATGGTGCTATAAATAACCCTTTACTAATGTTCTATAAAGAATCATTTAAATAAGGTTCTATAAAGAACCATTTATATGGTTCTATATAGCACCAAAAAAGGGTTCCGCTATGGTTACAAGCCTTTTTGGGGCTATATAGAACCTTTTTATATGGAACTTTATAGAACCTTTATGGAGAATGGTTCAATAAAGAACATTTCTCAATCTCAAAGGTTCTTTGTAGAACCATACAGGTTTTACATTTATTTTGGTTTAAAGCCATGTTATATTGTTAAAATTCCATAGGCTCTATTATTGTGTTTAATAAAACAGATGAATTAGGTTAGCTCTGAAACAACTGCTGGTCCCCGAGGAGAGAATTGACAACTTGTCACGCCTTGGTCTTAGTATTTTGAAGCCCGCCTGGGATTCGCTGGAGCAGTGCGAAGAGGGCTATAGGAGAATGGAGTCGGAAAAAAGACACGGCGGCGCAGAGCGAAGCCCCAAAAATTTCTTGGGGGGGGGCTCAGAGGGGGAGTGGCTGAGTCGGGAGACAGACCTGAGCCAACTCTCCCTGTTTATCGTGAAGAGCCAAGGAGGAGACCAGAACCGGTGTTGGAGGTGAGCGAAGCAGAGAATGTGAAGGAGTTAATGGGGAAATTGGAGGAGAGATTAATGAGGGAGTTGCTAGTTTGGTGCTTTAGGTACAAGATTCGTCCGACGGAGCGTGTCGGGGATTTAATGGCACCTGGGTCAGCGCTCCATACTAGTTCTGAGGTGCGTGTTAGTCGGTTGGTGAAAAATGTGCCAGCCTCACGCACTAGGCCTCCTGTGTACCTACCTAGCCTTGCACGTCCTGTGCCAGTCCTGCTCTCAGGCTCTCCAGTACACCTTCACGGTCCAGTCCATCCTGTGCCACATTCACACACCAGTCCTCCGATGGTAGCTCCCCGCACCAGGCTTCCTGTGCGTGTCCTCTATCCAGTACCACCTCCACACCCCAGCCCTCCGGTAGCAGCTCCCGCACTAGGCTTCCTGTGCGTGTCCTCGGCCCAATACCACCAGTGCCAGCACCACGCATCAGGCTTTCAGTGCGCCTCGCCTGTTCAGTGCAGCCAGCGCTTTCTCCCTCTCCTGCGCTGTCGGAGTCTCCCGCCTGTTCAGCGTTTCTAGAGCCTTCCTCCTCTACAGCGCTGCCGGAGCCTCCTGCCTGTATGGAGCAGCTAGAGCTGCCAGTCTGCATGGAGCAGCTAGAGCTTCCAGTCTGCATGGAGCAGCCAGAGCTGCCAGTCTGCATGGAGCAGCCAGAGCTGCCAGTCTGCATAGAGCAGCTAGAGCTGCCAGTCTGCATGGGGCAACCAGAGCTGTCAGTCTGCTTGGAGCAGCCAGAGTTGCCAGTCTGCATGGAGCAGCCAGAGCTGCCAGTCTGCATGGAGCAGCTAGAGCTGCCAGTCTGCATGGGGCAGCCAGAGCTGTCAGTCTGCTTGGAGCAGCCAGAGCTGCCAGTCTGCATGGAGCTGCCAGTCTGCATGGAGCAGCCAGAGCTGCCAGTCTGCATGGGGCAGCCAGAGCTGTCAGTCTGCTTGGAACAGCCAGAGTTGCCAGTCTGCATGGAGTTGCCAGTCTGCATGGAGTTGCCAGTCTGCATGGAGTTGCCAGTCTGCAAGGAGCTGCCAGTCTGCAAGGAGCTGCCAGTCTGCAAGGAGCTGCCAGTCTGCAAGGAGCTGCCAAAGCTGTTAGTCTGCATGGAACAGTCAGAGCTGTCAGTCTGCAAGAAGCCGCCAGAGCTGTCAATCTGCATGGAGCAGTCAGAGCCGCCAGTCAGCATGGAGCAGCCAGAGCCACCAGTCAGCATGGAGCAGTCAGAGCCGCCAGTCAGCATGGAGCAGCCAGAGCCGCCAGTCAGCATGAAGCAGCCAGAGATGCCAGTCAGCCAGACTCTTCCAGATCTGCCAGTCAGCCAGACTCTTCCAGATCTGCCAGTCAGCCAGACTCTTCCAGATCTGCCAGTCAGCCAGACTCTTCCAGATCTGCCAGTCAGCCAGATTCTTCCAGATCTGCCAGTCAGCCAGATTCTTCCAGATCTGCCAGTCAGCCAGACTCTTCCAGATCTGCCAGTCAGCCAGACTCTTCCAGATCTGCCATTCAGCCAGACTCTTCCAGATCTGCCAGTCAACCAGACTCTTCCAGATCTGCCAGTCAACCAGACTCTTACAGATCTGCCAGTCAACCAGACTCTTCCAGATCCGCCAGTCAGCCAGGATCCGCCAGTCAGCCAGGATCTGCCAGATCTGCTAGTCAGCCAGGATCCGCCAGTCGGCCAGGATCTGCCAGTCAGCCAGGATCCGCCAGTCAGCCAGGATCTGCCAGATCTGCTAGTCAGCCAGGATCCGCCAGTCGGCCAGGATCTGCCAGTCAGCCAGGATCCGCCAGTCAGCCAGGATCTGCCAGATCTGCTAGTCAGCCAGGATCCGCCAGTCGGCCAGGATCTGCCAGTCAGCCAGGATCCGCCAGTCAGCCAGGATCCACCAGTCAGCCAGGATCTGCCAGATCTGATAGTCAGCCAGGATCTGCCGGATTCAACTGCCTGGCTGGGCTTCATCTCAGTACTGGGCTTCTTCTCAGTACTGGGCTTCTTCTCAGTACTGGGCTGCCTCTCAGTGCTGGGCTGCCCCTCAGTCCCGAGCTGCCCCTCAGTCCCGAGCTGCCCCTCAGTTCCGAGCTGCCCCTCAGTCCCGAGCTGCCCCTCAGTCGCGAGCTGCCTCAGTCCCGAGCTGCCCCTCAGTCACGAGCTGCTCCTCTGTTCAGTGGGGTTCTGGGTGAGGACTATTCGGCCATGGTCGGCGGCGAGGGTAGATTATCCATGGACGCGGAGGGGAGGAACTATGACATTTATGGAGTGGGGTCCACGTCCCATAGCACCAGTTTGGTGTGTGGTCTCATGCAGGGGAGCTGCAGCACAGTAGTCTTCCTCTTCCCTGGCCACTGAGACATGAGGCCGTGTGACAAGCTGTTAATGGGGCTCATTGTGGGGCCTACCACCTCCCTGTGAGCAGGGCCATATCTGCGGAGTGTGGCTGCATTTAGAGCAGAGGGGTAGTGCCTGTCAGATCATTTACAGGAACAGATTAATACTGTCTGTCGAGACGCTCGCACCCCTGTGATACACCACGCGAGCATTACACACTAAAAACAAATGGTTCTATGTCATGCTAGATAAGGGTTCTTTGGCTTGTAGCCATAGAGGAACCCTTTTGGTGCTATGAGCAACCTTTTTTAAAGGTTCTATAAAAAACATGCTCATAAGGTTCTAAATGGAAACAGTATGGTGCTATAAATAACCCTTTACTAATGTTCTATAAAGAATCATTTAAATAAGGTTCTATAAAGAACCATTTATATGGTTCTATATAGCACCAAAAAAGGGTTCCACTATGGTTACAAGCCTTTTTGGGGCTATATAGAACCTTTTTATATGGAACTTTATAGAACCTTTATGGAGAATGGTTCAATAAAGAACATTTCTCAATCTCAAACGTTCTTTGTAGAACCATACAGGTTTTACATTTATTTTGGTTTAAAGCCATGTTATATTGTTAAAATTCCATAGGCTCTATTATTGTGTTTAATAAAACAGATGAATTAGGTTAGCTCTGAAACAACTGCTGGTCCCCGAGGAGAGAATTGACAACTTGTCACGCCTTGGTCTTAGTATTTTGAAGCCCGCCTGGGATTCGCTGGAGCAGTGCGAAGAGGGCTATAGGAGAATGGAGTCGGAAAAAAAGACACGGCGGCGCAGAGCGAAGCCCCAAAAATTTCTTGGGGGGGGGCTCAGAGGGGGAGTGGCTGAGTCGGGAGACAGACCTGAGCCAACTCTCCCTGTTTATCGTGAAGAGCCAAGGAGGAGACCAGAACCGGTGTTGGAGGTGAGCGAAGCAGAGAATGTGAAGGAGTTAATGGGGAAATTGGAGGAGAGATTAATGAGGGAGTTGCTAGTTTGGTGCTTTAGGTACAAGATTCGTCCGACGGAGCGTGTCAGGGATTTAATGGCACCTGGGTCAGCGCTCCATACTAGTTCTGAGGTGCGTGTTAGTCGGTTGGTGAAAAATGTGCCAGCCTCACGCACTAGGCCTCCTGTGTACCTACCTAGCCTTGCACGTCCTGTGCCAGTCCTGCTCTCAGGCTCTCCAGTACACCTTCACGGTCCAGTCCATCCTGTGCCACATTCACACACCAGTCCTCCGATGGTAGCTCCCCGCACCAGGCTTCCTGTGCGTGTCCTCTATCCAGTACCACCTCCACACCCCAGCCCTCCGGTAGCAGCTCCCCGCACTAGGCTTCCTGTGCGTGTCCTCGGCCCAATACCACCAGTGCCAGCACCACGCATCAGGCTTTCAGTGCGCCTCGCCTGTTCAGTGCAGCCAGCGCTTTCTCCCTCTCCTGCGCTGTCGGAGTCTCCCGCCTGTTCAGCGTTTCTAGAGCCTTCCTCCTCTACAGCGCTGCCGGAGCCTCCTGCCTGTATGGAGCAGCTAGAGCTGCCAGTCTGCATGGAGCAGCTAGAGCTTCCAGTCTGCATGGAGCAGCCAGAGCTGCCAGTCTGCATGGAGCAGCCAGAGCTGCCAGTCTGCATAGAGCAGCTAGAGCTGCCAGTCTGCATGGGGCAACCAGAGCTGTCAGTCTGCTTGGAGCAGCCAGAGTTGCCAGTCTGCATGGAGCAGCCAGAGCTGCCAGTCTGCATGGAGCAGCTAGAGCTGCCAGTCTGCATGGGGCAGCCAGAGCTGTCAGTCTGCTTGGAGCAGCCAGAGCTGCCAGTCTGCATGGAGCTGCCAGTCTGCATGGAGCAGCCAGAGCTGCCAGTCTGCATGGGGCAGCCAGAGCTGTCAGTCTGCTTGGAACAGCCAGAGTTGCCAGTCTGCATGGAGTTGCCAGTCTGCATGGAGTTGCCAGTCTGCATGGAGTTGCCAGTCTGCAAGGAGCTGCCAGTCTGCAAGGAGCTGCCAGTCTGCAAGGAGCTGCCAGTCTGCAAGGAGCTGCCAAAGCTGTTAGTCTGCATGGAACAGTCAGAGCTGTCAGTCTGCAAGAAGCCGCCAGAGCTGTCAATCTGCATGGAGCAGCCAGAGCCGCCAGTCAGCATGGAGCAGCCAGAGCCGCCAGTCAGCATGGAGCAGTCAGAGCCGCCAGTCAGCATGGAGCAGCCAGAGCCGCCAGTCAGCATGAAGCAGCCAGAGATGCCAGTCAGCCAGACTCTTCCAGATCTGCCAGTCAGCCAGACTCTTCCAGATCTGCCAGTCAGCCAGACTCTTCCAGATCTGCCAGTCAGCCAGACTCTTCCAGATCTGCCAGTCAGCCAGATTCTTCCAGATCTGCCAGTCAGCCAGATTCTTCCAGATCTGCCAGTCAGCCAGACTCTTCCAGATCTGCCAGTCAGCCAGACTCTTCCAGATCTGCCAGTCAGCCAGACTCTTCCAGATCTGCCATTCAGCCAGACTCTTCCAGATCTGCCAGTCAACCAGACTCTTCCAGATCTGCCAGTCAACCAGACTCTTACAGATCTGCCAGTCAACCAGACTCTTCCAGATCCGCCAGTCGGCCAGGATCTGCCAGTCAGCCAGGATCTGCCAGATCTGCTAGTCAGCCAGGATCCGCCAGTCGGCCAGGATCTGCCAGTCAGCCAGGATCCGCCAGTCAGCCAGGATCTGCCAGATCTGCTAGTCAGCCAGGATCCGCCAGTCGGCCAGGATCTGCCAGTCAGCCAGGATCCGCCAGTCAGCCAGGATCTGCACTGCAGTCAGCCAGGATCCGCCAGTCAGCCAGGATCCACCAGTCAGCCAGGATCTGCCAGATCTGATAGTCAGCCAGGATCTGCCGGATTCAACTGCCTGGCTGGGCTTCATCTCAGTACTGGGCTTCTTCTCAGTACTGGGCTTCTTCTCAGTACTGGGCTGCCTCTCAGTGCTGGGCTGCCCCTCAGTCCCGAGCTGCCCCTCAGTCCCGAGCTGCCCCTCAGTTCCGAGCTGCCCCTCAGTCCCCCTCAGTCGCGAGCTGCCTCAGTCCCGAGCTGCCCCTCAGTCACGAGCTGCTCCTCTGTTCAGTGGGGTTCTGGGTGAGGACTATTCGGCCATGGTCGGCGGCGAGGGTAGATTATCCATGGACGCGGAGGGGAGGAACTATGACATTTATGGAGTGGGGTCCACGTCCCGAGTCGGAACCGCCACCATGGACAGACGCCCACCCGGACCCTCCCTATGGTTTTGAGGTGCGTTCTGGAGTCCGCATCTTAGGGGAGGGGGGGGGGTTCTGTCACGCCTTGGTCTTAGTATTTTGTGTTTTAGTTAATTAGTTGGTCAGGCCAGGGTGTGACATGGGTTTATTGTTTGTTGTAATTCTTAGTGGGGTTTTTTAGTTATTGGGATTGTAGCTGATTAGGGGTGTGTGTTACATAGGTTTGGCTGCCTGAGGCGGTTCTCAATCAGAGTCAGGTGATTCTCGTTGTCTCTGATTGGGAACCGTATTTAGGTAGCCTGGGTTTCACTTTGTATTTCGTGGGTGATTGTTCCTGTCTCTGTGTTAGTGTTCACCAGACAGGCTGTATAGGTTTTTCACGTTCCGTTTGTTGTTTTTGTTTTTTCATGTATCGTCGTTTGTTCAATTAATAAACATGAGTAACCAACACGCTGCATTTCGGTCCGACTCTCTTTCGACAAACGAAGAACGTCGTTACACAACTACTGACTTCGTCAAACACTCTCAATTGACGCAAGGACATACAGTCTTTCATAAGACACCTTCCCTGGTCATAATAATATACATGTACCACATGTACTAGCATAACAGAACAGGTGAGATAAACTGCAACGACACTGGTTGCACAAAAATAGGTGAGCAAAAATAGGTGAGCAAACCACATCCCAAAATATTCAAATTAGCCATCCACTCAATTTGTATTATTACTAAAAGAAGAAAGAAAGAAAGAACCTTTTTTTAACTGCAAAAAAGCATTGAAGGGCTCAAAGGGGTCTTTCGGTCAGTATGGTTCCACATAGAACCATAACCCTTCTCAAAGAACCCTTGAAGAACCCTAATTTTTTGTGTGTGTATGGGGTGAGAATCCATCTGTGATGTCACGGCCACCCGGCAGAGGGAGACCCTAAAGTCACATCCACATTGGCCATTGCTTCTCTCTTTGATGTCTGATGGTCACTTTCATTCTGCAGAGATGTGTTGCTCTCCAGAAGGTCAGAGCTGGAGATCTCATTTCCTTGTCATCCAAACCCTGCAATAGAAAAATGAAGTGAGGGAAACAAGGAAAACAATATAAAAGGGAAAACATCATACTGGACCACAAAACAGATGTAGGAGACAGTTTCCTAATGGAGGAGAATGAGAGAGGAGGAAGAAGGGAAAGAAGAGGAGGAGTCAGACAAGTTTGATGGCTTGATTCAGATGGTTCTGCGTGACCTTGAAAGTTCTGCGTGTCCCTGAAAGTAGAAAACATCAAGGTCATTGTGGGGTCTCTGATTACATTGTAATGGTGTTTTTAAATATTGTCCTTCCTGTGTGTCCTATTCTCAGTAACAGTCATAATGCAATGGGGTTGGTTACCATCTCATCCAACTACTTCAATAATGACATGCAATAACATGGTGAACAAAGAGGAGTGACTAGATGGTCTGGAATTTGGCTCTGCAAAGCCTGATACTGAAGAGAGGAAGAGAAGCACAAAAATGTACACAAATAAGGCACATGCTATGGAGCGATTTCAGTGCCAACAGAAATTGTTTTTGAATCTTATCATTTTGAATTTCTATTATGATATTTAAAAATTTATATTTTTGAATGTTTAATGCACAAATGTAATAATTGAATTCATAAATTAAACTTCAAGGTCATTTCAGGGTAATCAAAGTTTCATATAGTCATCTTCTAAGATGCATTCAGATTCAGTTCTCAAATCCAGATTCAAAACCAGATCATGGCCACTCGGCGCCGGCGGAGGGAGACCCTCAATCACATCCCCCTGGCCCCTCGCCTCGATCTCTGATGTTCACTTTCATTCTGCTGAGAGGGCCACCCCCCCCCCCCCCCATGGTCCCACTGGATCAGATTCTGATAGAGTCGTTTAAAAAGGCATGTAATTTATTGGCTAACCGCTCAGTGGTATCACTCGAGCTGCTAGAAGATTTCTTCAACAAATTGCCTTAAAAACGAAGACATTTTTAGAACAGTGCTTCAAATTCCAATCACACAGACTCCCAGCTGAGCGACACTAAAGCAGATGTGTTCCCTCTCTCTCTCTCTCTCTCTCTCTCTCTCTCTCTCTCTCACACTTCTGCTTCCCTCTCTTTTCTCCCACTCTTATTCTCACTTCCTTTCTTTCTCCTTCCACTGTATCTCAACCCACTTTCTCACGTCTAAACTCCTCCCTCCCCCTCCCTCCCCCTCCACCTCCCCACCTCTTTCTCCCTCCCCCTCCCCCACTCTCCCTCCACCTCCCCCCCCTCCGCCGCCCCACTCCGTCTCCTTCCCTCTCTAATGAATCACAGTGAAGATTCCCTTCAAACAATGATGATAGAGCCCCTCTGGCACAAACACATATTGCATACATTCATCACTGCAGTAATGTAAGGTATGTCAGCCAGCACCCCACAAGCTCACTAAGACATATTGTCCACACAAAATATGTCCACACATATTGTGACTATGTTATAACACGACCATAACTTAGGAAGATCCCAGTGCCATATAGTAAGCTGGACTTCCATCTCATGCAATGCAACAATATTACTGTATCCAGTGGTTCCTAGGTCCAGGATGCTGTGTCCCCCTTTCAATTCAACCTCCATCAGTGCAGGCCCAGGCCCAGCCCCAGCATGTCTCATGACAGATAATGGTGGCGTGATTCTCCCTGGGACAGACAGATGAGGCTGAGTAGAGACAGCTCCAGTGGAAAGGGCAGACTGCCCTGTGAATACTCATCCAGGGATTCAGAAACAAACTGCAGCTGACTGGTATTTAAGCGCTCACGTAGTACACCGGCAGGGTGGACACACACCCGCACCCACCCACACCCACACACACATGGATGCATGCACGCGCACATAGATATTTGAGCACGCACACACATGTACGCACACACACAAATATGCAAGCAGCACACACACACAGCTGACAGATCAAAGCAAATGATTCCTGACCTTTTTCTACAGTATCTCTACAGACTCCTCTACCTGTCTTCCATGTCTGATTTCAACACATACAGGTGTTTTTAAAAACATTCAATTCAATCTTTTCTGTTGCCTGAACATCTGTTGATAAAGTGTGTGAAAAACTTAATATCAGCCTGTTCCATACAGATAAAGAAGATAGTAGCTTTAGCTGAAGAGAGAGATCAACCTTGTCTCAGAGCATTTTGTATGATTCTGTACGTGAAACTGGGATGCTCCATTTATGATATGTATGTCATGTTACGTTTTGTATGGTAGAGTACGTATTCATTTGTTTATGTCCATCACCCATTTCGTATGTTATGTTACAAATTACAATTCGTACAATTCATAAGAAAATGTAGAATTAAGAACAGATATAGCCCTTGGTTCACTCCAAACTTGACTGCCCTTGAGCAGCACATAAACATCCTGTGGCGTACTGCACTAGCTTCAAATAGTCCAAATCAAATCAAATCAAATGTATTTGTCACATACACATGGTTAGCAGATGTTAATGTGAGTGCAGCGAAATGCTTGTGCTTCTAGTTCCGACAATGCAGAAATAACCAACGAGTAATCTAACCTAACAATTCCACAACTACTACCTTATACTCACAAGTGTAAAGGGGTAAAGGATATGTACATAAAGATATATGAATGAGTGATGGTACAGAACGGCATAGGCAAGATGCAGTAGATATTATCGAGTACAGTATATACATATGAGATGAGTAAAGTGGCATAGTTTAAAGTGGCTAGTGATTCATGTATTACATAAAGATGCAGTAGATGATAAGAGTACAGTATATACATATACATATGAGATGAATAATGTAGGGTATATAAACATTATATTAAGTAGCATTGTTTAAAGTGGCTAGTGATATATTTTACATAAATTTCCATCAATTCCCATTATTAAAGTGGCTGGAGTTGAGTCAGTGTGTTGGCAGCAGCCACTCAATGTTAGTGGTGGCTGTTTAACAGTCTGATGGCCTTGAGATGGAAGCCTTTTTTCAGTCTCTCGGTCCCAGCTTTGATGCACCTGTACTGACCTCGCCTTCTGGATGATAGCGGGGTGAACAGGCAGTGGTCCCAGCAATATGCAACTTTTCAGGGAAGACAGGAACCAATATACACAGTCAGTAAGGAAAGCAAAGGCTAGCTTTTTCAAACAGAAATGTGCATCTTGCAGCACTAATTACAAAACGTTTTGGGACATTGTAAAGTTCATGGAGAATAAGAGCACCTCCTCCCAGCTGCCTACTGCACTGAGGCTAGAAAACACTGTCACACCTGATAAATTCACGATAATCGAGAATTTCAATAAGCATTTCTCTACGGCTGGCCATGCTTTCCTCGTGGCTACCCCAACCAACAGTTCTGCATCCCCCACAGCAACTGGCCCAAGCCCCCCCGCTTCTCCTTCACCCAAATCCAGACAGCTGATGTTCTGAAAGAGCTGCAAAATCTGGATCCCTAAAAATCAGCTGGGCTGGACCCTCTCTTCTTAAAATGATCTGCCGCCATTCTTGCAACTCAAATTACTAGTCTGTTCAACCTCTCTTTGTATCGTCTGAGATTCTTAAAGACTGGAAAGCAGCTGCGGTCATCCCCCGCTTCAAAGGGGGAGACACTCTAGACCCAAACTGTTACAGACCTGTATCTATCCTGCCCTGCCTTTCTAAAGTCACCGACCATTTCAAATCCCACCGTACCTTCTCTGCTATGTAATCCGGTTTCCGAGCTGGTCACGGGTGCACCTCAGCCACACTCAAGGTCCTAAACGATATCATAACCGCCATAGATAAAAGACAGTACTGTGCAGCCGTCTTCATCGACCTAGCCAAGGCTTTCGACTCTGTCAATCACTGCATTCTTATCGGCAGACTCAATAGCCCTGGTTTCTCAAATGACTGCCTCACCAACTACTTCTCAGATAGAGTTCAGTGTGTCAAATTGGAGGGCCTGTTGTCCGAACCTCTGGCAGTCTCTATGGGGGTGCCACAGGGTTCAATTCTCGGGCTGACTCTTTTCTCTGTACATTTCAGTGATGCCGCTCTTGCTGCTGGTGATTCTCTGATCCACCTCTACGCAGACGACACCATTCTGTATACATCTGGCCCTTCTCTAGACACTGTTTTCAAACTTCCAAATGAGCTTCAATGCCATACAACCCTCCTTCTGTGGCCTCCAACTGCTCTTAAATCCTAGTAAAACTAAATGCATGCTCTTCAACCGATCGCTGCCCGCACCCGCCTGCCCGACTAGCATCACTACTCTGGATGGTTCTGACTTAGAATATGTGGACAACTATAAATGCCTCGGTGTCTGGCTAGACTGTAAACTCTCCTTCCAGACTCATATTAAGCGTCTCTAATCCAAAATGAAATCTAGAATCAACTTCCTATTTCTCAACAAAGCCTCCTTCGCTCATGCTGCCAAACATACCCTCGTAAAACGGACTATACTACCGATCCTTGACTTCGGCGATGTCATTTACAAAATAGCCTCCAACACTCTACTCTGCAAATTGGATGCAGTCTATCACAGTGCCACCCGTTTTGTCACCAAAACCCCATATACTACCCACCACTTCGACCTGTATGCTCTCGTTGGCTGGTCCTCGCTACATATCCATCGCCAAACACACAGGCAGCAGGTCATCTATAAGTCTTTGCTTGGTAAAACTCCACCTTATCTCAGCTCACTGGTCACCATAGCAACACCCACCCATAGCATGCGCTCCAGCAGATATTTTTCACTGGTCATCCCTAAAGCCAACACCAGTTCTCTGCTGCCAATGACTGGAACAAATTGCAAAAATCACTGAAGTTGGAGACTTACATCTCTCTCACTAAATTTAAGCATCAGCTGTCAGAGCAGCTTACCGATCACTGCAGCTGTACACAGCCCATCTGTAAATAGCCCATCCAACCAACTACCTACCTCATCCCCATATTTGTTTGAGTTTTTCTGCTCTTTGGCACACCAGTATTTCTACTTGCACATCCTCATCTGCACATATATAACTCCAGTGTTAACTGCTAAATTGTAATTACTTTGCAACTACGGCCTATTTGTTGCCTTACCTTACTTCATTTGCACACACTGTATACAGATTTTTCTATTGTGTTATTGACTGTACGTTTGTTAATCCCATGTGTAATTCTGTGTTGTTGTTTTTGTCGCACTGTTTTGCTTTATCTTGGATAGTCGCAGTTGTAAATTAGAACTTGTTCTGAACTGGCCTTCCTGGTTACATAAAGGTGAAAAAAGAAACAATAATAATATTTGTTACGAATTTGAAAAACCTACAGTATGTTATGAATTTGCAAAATGTATGATATGTTACGAATTCTAGCTAGGTGACTTTCCTAGTTAAATAAAGTTTATATAAAAAAACAAATACGTGGCTAGCATTATCTAGCTGGCTAAGGTTAGCTAGGATAGTGGTTAGGGTTGGGGGAAGGGTTAGCTAACATGCCAAGTAGGTGCAAAGTAGCTCAAAAGTAGTATGTAGTTGAAAAGTTGCTAATTAGGTACATTTCTGAAGTTATCTGTGATGAGATTTTAACTCACAACCTTTGGGTTGCTAGATGTTCGCATTATACGCCCACCCATCAACCTCAACCAACCAACCAACCACCCTACTTTTGCTTTTACTTTAAGTAACCATCTGTTTTATGTAACCATACCAAACGTAACATACTGTATCATACTAATTTGAGTGTCCCGGATTGACATTTAGTATGTTATGTCTAGTCTATGAGACCAGGCTGGAGAGATTGGAATACCAAATGACTGAGACTCAATTAGATGTGTCTTTGTCCACTCTGTGGTATGTCTCTGTGGCATTCCACCAGTGTTAGTCAATGACCTGTCTGTCTGTCTGTCTGTCTGTCTGTCTGTCTGTCTGTCTGTCTGTCTGTCTGTCTGTCTGTCTGTCTGTCTGTCTGTCTGTCTGTCTGTCTGCTCTGCTTGCAGTTACTGCAGCTAACTGACCAAGAATAACAAGTGAGGAAGCAAGGCGCTTGCCCTCAATTCAGATCAGCCACTCAATCAGCACAACACTACAGAGCTTACTTTCACAATAAAACAATAGGCAGCAGACTACCACCCAGCCCTCCATAGGTTGTTGTGGCCCCTGCAGTCTGTTCGTTATGAAGTTATGTCCGCTGACAGCGCCTCCCTGACCTCCATCCTAAACCTTCATACACAGTATGTATCCACCCCACAGACTGGCTGGGGATTGGTCAGCAACCACCTGTGACATCATAGGCCTGAGACAGTCAATACTAATGAAGTCAGGGACTGGTGGTAAATTGCATTATAGCTTTGAGGTTCATAAGCAATATTTTTATTTTTTTTATTAAAACCCATATTGTATTGAGAAGATGAAAGCAGAAGGAGAAGGAACACAGATTGCGGGATGGAAAACAAATTAACAGCATCTTTGGTGATGTCTTTTGTGTGGGATATTAGTCATGTACCAGTTCTACCACAAAGCTGTTCAGCTGTGTTTTGGACTTAATATCAACAGAGCAGAACAGATTTAGGCAAGGAAACACTAAATGAACACAGCCAAACATGCACATGAACACACTCACTCACACATGCACAAACCGACATATACAGACAAACAAACAGATGGAAACAAACAAGCAATTGTGGCAGTTTAATTGACTGTGTGATAGTAATAATGAATGGTTGACTCTGCAGATGTGGCTAATTAGAAGCTTCTCTATATTCCTCCATCGTCCTATTGGAATACAACCCACTGTTCTCAAACCACTATAGTATGGTGTACTCCTGAATGTAAATGGAATAGAGGCATAGTGATAACATATACTGTATGTACTGCTCCCACTGTACAACAAGCGTTACGTTCACTGTTGGGTAGAGTGAAAAGAGAAAACCTGTATAGGGTCATAGGATGAAGGTCAACATCACCATAATAATGTCACATTGAGTGGATAATGACTGACAATGTCCCTATTCTACCCAAACATCTTCCCTGTCCAGTATGTACTAATAAACAACATTGATAGTACAGAATAAACATAGTTCTTTAGAAATCTTTAGAGTACTCAGCCACTCTCAAGGTACTAAATGACATCATAACCGCCATCGATAAAAGACAGTACTGTGCAGCCGTCTTCATCGACATTGCCAAGGCTTTCGACTCTGTCAATCACCATATTCTTATCGGCAGACTCAGTAGCCTCGGTTTTTCGGATGACTGCCTTGCCTGGTTCACCAATTACTTTGCAGACAGAGTTCAGTGTGTCAAATCGGAGGGCATGCTGTCCGGTCCTCTGCAGTCTCTATGGGGGTGCCACAGGGTTCAATTCTCGGGCCGACTCTTTTCTCTGTATATATCAATGATGTTGCTCTTGCTGCGGGCGATTCCCTGATCCACCTCTACGCAGACGACACCATTCTATATACTTTCGGCCCGTCATTGGACACTGTGCTATCTAACCTCCAAACGAGCTTCAATGCCATACAACACTCCTTCCGTGGCCTCCAACTGCTCTTAAACGCTAGTAAAACCAAATGCATGCTTTTCAACCGATCGCTGCCTGCACCCGCTTGCCCGACTAGCATCACCACACTGGATGGTTCCGACCTTGAATATGTGGACACCTATAAGTACCTAGGTGTCTGGCTAGACTGCAAACTCTCCTTCCAGACCCATATCAAACATCTCCAATCGAAAATCAAATCAAGAGTCGGCTTTCTATTCCGTAACAAAGCCTCCTTCACTCACGCTGCCAAGCTTACCCTAGTAAAACTGACTATCCTACCGATCCTCGACTTTGGCGATGTCATCTACAAAATTGCTTCCAACACTCTTCTCAGCAAACTGGATACAGTTTATCACAGTGCCATCCGTTTTGTCACTAAAGCACCTTATACTACCCACCACTGCGACTTGTATGCTCTAGTCGGCTGGCCCTCGCTACATATTCGTCGCAAGACCCACTGGCTCCAGGTCGTCTACAAGGCCATGCTAGGTAAAGCTCCGCCTTATCTCAGTTCACTGGTCACGATGGCAACACCCATCCGTAGCACGCGCTCCAGCAGGTGTATCTCACTGATCATCCCTAAAGCCAACATCTCATTCGGCCGCCTTTCGTTCCAGTACTCTGCTGGCTGTGACTGGAACGAATTGCAAAAATCGCTGAAGTTGGAGACCTTTATCTCCCTCACCAACTTCAAACATCAGCTATCTGAGCAGCTAACCGATCGCTGCAGCTGTACATAATCTATTGGTAAATAGCCCACCCATTTTCACCTACCTCATCCCCACAGTTTTTATTTATTTACTTTTCTGCTGTTTTGCACACCAATATCTCTACCTGTACATGACCATTTATCAATCCAGTGTTAATCTGCAATATTGTAATTATTCGCCTACCTCCTCATGCCTTTTGCACACATTGTATATAGACTCCCCTTTTTTTTCAACTGTGTTATTGACTTGTTAATTGTTTACTTCATGTGTAACTCTGTGTTGTCTGTTCACACTGCTATGCTTTATCTTGGCCAGGTCGCAGTTGTAAATGAGAACTTGTTCTCAACTAGCCTACCTGGTTAAATAAAGGTGAAATAAAAAAAAATAAAAACAAAAGAGCCTGGCCTAGAGATGGTCTATGGAGAGGAATGGTCAGAGAGAGCATCATAGAACTGGCATATTCTTGCCTGCACTTCAGAACACTCCATACGGTGCAGGAAGGATTCCAAAACATCAGTGGCAGGAGCTGCAACATGACACAATGAGTTGTAGCATCTGTCATCCCTCCACCGTACGGATCTGCCAGATCTGAAGTCAATTATAAAAACGTTAGCACCCCAGCCATCATAAATCGCCGTCTATTAGGAATAATAATTGCACAATCACATGGCTGGGAAACAGAGTGTGGCACTAAACCAGGATAGGGGGAAAGTGGCTGCATGAACTACTATGCTCAATGATATTGATAGGCCCTCATAAAGCAGGTCATACTGAGAGGGGAAACTCAAAGCCCTGGCGGTGCGTCTCGTTACAGGACTAAAGGAGCTCTACATCTGTGATGCCGCTTCACTGTTAGTGCCTCTGACAACTCACAAAAGAGCACACATTCCAATTGAACCAAATTGACAGGCTGTTGGCAGGAGAAAGTAATAGACAACAAGATATCACAGTTCAAAAACATACAGACTTTAAAGTTAGCGGCCTACAGAAAAAGGCCGAGCTACGATTTGTTTTAGAAATAGGATTTTTTTTTCTCTTTTGATGCAAAGTTGCACAGTAGACAAACGCACATGCACCCCCCCCCCCCCCGAACCCACACACCCCCACAGACACAAACACAAACACAAACACAAACACACACACACACACACACACGCACACGCACACGTACACGTACACACACACACACACGCACACGCACACGCACACACACACACACAGACACACACAGAAACACACAGCCACACAGACACACACAGACACACAGACACACACACACACTCTCTCTCATATGCATCACAGATGTAGAGCAGACGGCTTTTAGTAAGAGGCAGTAGAAGAGCCCTGTCAATCAAACAGGAATATGATATGATATCTGTCAAAGCAGTGTACATGTTTGAAAGATGACTGAAGAGGATGCAACTGGGAGAGGTGGATAAATAAAACACAGCTTATATCTAAGGGAGAAAGGCCATCTCAAAGCCTCCCTCTTAATAAGATGAAAGCAATAATATCCATGTCAAAAGGCAATAAAACATACAGATAATAGCATTTTTTTTATCTGGTCATTTGGGATCAGACTAATATCTAAAGAATGTTGTTATATTACAGCAGGGCGACAAACCCTGTTCCTGGAGAGATACCGTCCTGTAGGCTTTCGCTCCAAACCTGATCTAGCGCAGATGATTCTAATAATTAGATGATTGATCAGCTGAATCAGGTTAGTTACAACTATGGTTGGAGCGAAAAACTACAGGATGGTAGCTCTCCAGGAGCAGTGGTGTAAAGTACTTAAGTAAAAATACTAGTACTACAGATGTAGTTTTTTCAGGTATTTACTTTACAATTTATATTTTCTGTAACTCTTGCTTTTACTTCACTACATTCCTAAAGAAAATGATGCACTTTTTATTCTACACATATTCCCTGACACCCAAAAGTACTTGTTACATTTTGAATGCTTAGCAGAACGGGAAAATTGTATAATTCACACACTTATCAAGAGAACATCCCTGGTCATCCCTTCTGTCTCTGATCTGGCAGACTCACTCAACACATGCATTGTTTGTAAATGATGTTTGTGTTGGAGCATGCCCCTGGCTCTCTGTAAATAAATGAAAGAAAGAAAATTATGCAGTCTGGTTTGCTTAATATAACAAATGTGAAATTACTTATATTTGTACTTTTACTTTTGATACTGAAGTATATTTTAGCAGTCTTTCACTCAAGTAGAATTTTACTGGGTGACATTCAAATTTATTTCAGTAATTTTCTATTAAGGTATCTTTACTTTTACTCAAGTATGATAATTGGGTACTTTTCCCATCATTGTCCAGGACCAGGGTTGGAGAGCTCTTTATTACAGAATGTTGCTTCATTCTGTTTTTAAGGCTAGTGGGCAGTATTCGGAAGTTTGGATGACTGAGGTGCCCAAAGTAGACTGTCTGTTACTCAAGCCCAGAAGCTAGGATATGCATATGCATGCTAGTATTGGATAGAATGCAAAATAGAATCTAAAGTTTCTAAAACTGTTAAAATAATGTCTGTGAGTATAACAGAACTGACTTGGCAGGCGAAATCCCAAGGACAATCCATCCAGGTTTTTTTGAGGGTCATTGGTCTTTTCAATGCTTTTCTATGGGAAAGACTAATAATTAGGACCCAGATTGAAGTTCCTATGGCTTCCGCTAGATGTCAACAGTATTTAGAAATTGTTTCATGCTGTTTTTTTTTAAAAATGAATAAGTATTCATATTCTTTCAAAGTATCCCTCAGAAGGACTCTAGTCTTTTGGCGTGTGTGAATGAGTGCACGCTCCTCGTTCTTTTTCTCTGGTATTAAACATCTGTCGTAAATTTTATCGATTATTTACATATTAGGGTACCTGAGGTTGGATTAGAAACATTGTTTGATTTGTTTGGAAGAAGTTTAATGGTAACTTTTTACATTCCTTTGTAGGCGAGTTGGAACAGGTGGATTTTTGAATCAAACGCGCCAAATAAATTGACATTTTTGGGATATAGAGAAGGACTTTATCGAACAAAAAGGACTTTATCGAACAACCATTCGTTGTGTAACTGGGACTCTTTGGATTGCAGAAAGATGAAGTTCTTCAAAGGTAAGTGATTTATTTTATCGCTATTTTTGAGTTTTGTGACACCTGTGCAGGTTATGAGTTCGTGTTAATGCAGGAAGTGGGTGAGGCGATGTCCTCAGACGATCAAATGCTATGCTTTCGCCGTAAAGCCTATTGTAAATCGGACAAAGCAGTTCGATTACCAAGATTCTAAGCTAAAGAATGGTGTGTAACACTTGTATTTTTATGAATGTTTAATATTACTACTTTTGTTTTTTGAATTTCGCGTTCTGCACCGGATGTTGTCGATGTTGTCGAGGAAGCTAGCGTCCCAATGATCCGAAAGAAGTTAAGAAGTGTATTTCCTGCCTGTAATTAACACACCTTTAAGTGTTGCAGTCATTTTAGTTGCTGTAGTAGCTGACGTGTATAGTGTTGAGTCATCCATATACAAAGCCAGTGGCGCGTCTTTAGTAAAGATTGAAAAAAGTAACACGCCTAGACAGCTGCCCTGGGAAATTCCTGATTCTGAAGTCTAACAAAACAGCCCCCACAATCTTTTTATCATCAATTTCTCTCAGCCAATCATCAGTAATTTGTGTAAGTTCTGTGCTTGTTGAATGTCCTTCCCTGTAAGAGTGCTGAAAGTCTGTTGTTAATTTGTTAACAGTAAAATAGCATTGTATCTGGTCAACATTTTTTTTGTTTTTTGAGTTTACCAAGGGTTGGTAACAGGCTGATTGATCGGCTATTTTAGCCAGTAAAGAGGGCTTTATTATTCTTGGGTAGCGGAATGACTTTTGCTTCCCTCCAGGCCAGAGGGCACACACTTTCTAGTAGGCTGAGATTGAAAATATGGCAAATAGGAGTGGCAATATAGTCCACTATTATCCTCGGTAATTGTCCATCCAAGTTGCCAGACCCAGGTGGCTTGCCATTGTTGATAGACAACAATCACTTTTTCACCTTTTCCAAACTCACTTAACAGAATTCAAAATTACAATTCTTGTCTTTCAGAATTTGGTCAGTTATGCTTGGATGTGTAGTGTCTATGTTTGTTGCTGGCATGTCACGCATAAGTTTGTTAATCTTGCCAATTAAAAAAATCTATGATGATCACAGGAAGGGAATGTCAACAACAACAAAATTTGCCCGCCATAAAAATATTGTTGAAATGCCCTGTCTAAGGATATCCTTTCCACTACCTATTTAATCTTGCTATTGCAACTTACTGGGTTCGAACCAGGTCTCCTGCATGCCACAAGACTATGTTAGCCCACTTATCTATAGGGATAAGTTCAGGAAGTTCATGTAGAGGATGATATGCTCCTTGCTTAATGAGTACCACTTCCCCCTGATTTAGCGCATATGGAGACTTGAACTCAGGACTTGTGCCTCAAAAACACATGTAACCGACCTCCTCAAGCATTCTAAACCATTGTGCTATTAATAAAGGCCTTCTTCAATTCCACAAAGCGCAAAACTTCAGGCTGAGTGAGTTTTACAGATCCCCATATGCTACACTAATGCAAGTTTTCAAGATCCAGCAAGGTTACTCGCGTGGTTTGATGATCCATGCTTATGTGATGAGAACCTTGCCTGAGACCTGAAGACATGTTAGTTTGTGTTAGATATAGTCTAGTGGATTAAGACTGTGTTAGCCTGTTAAGCTTAAGCCTATGCATTGGTCCTGTGACAATGGATGGGCTGAAGTGTAATGCAGGTGGTTTGTTGACCACGCTCACGTGATGAGTAACTTCTCTGAGACCTGAAAAGCTGCATTGTCTGATGCACAGGAGACCTGGGTTAGAATCCCATCAGTCAAACTAACACGTCTTCATGTCTCAGCCAAGGTTCCTCATCACATAGCGTTACGAGCGGCCTGATCCCGCAAGCTTGCATGAGTGGTTCGTTACATGCGGTAATCAGTCTGGTAATTACTAGGCTACTGTACTTATTACATGAATGGATCAAAAAAATTGTATTATCAAATTTTGTTTGTCACATGCGTCGAATACAACTGGTATCAATTTCACTGTAAATTGATTACTTACTTGCCCTTTACCAACAATGCAGAGTTAAATAGTAACAATTATTTGCAAAACAATAAAAATGAAATAGTAACACAATAAAATAACAATAGCGAGACTATATACACGGAGTACCAGTCTGAGCCAATGTGCAGAGGTATGAAGTAAGGGGTACATGTAGGTAGGGGTAAAAGTGACAAGGCAATCAGGATAGATAATAAACAGAGTAGCAGCAGCGTATGTGAAGAGTGTGAAAGTGTTTCTATGTGCGAGTGTGTGTGTAGCGTCAATATGCGTGTGTGTGTGTGTGTGTGTGTGTGTGTGTATTGTATGTGTGAGCGTATGCAGATGTATGTAGTCTATGTGTGTGTGTATGTGTGTGTTGGAGTGTCAGTGTAGTATGTGTGAGTCTGTGGGTATAGTCTAGTGAGTGAACATAGAGCCGGTACAAGAGAGACAGTGTAAATAAAAAGGGGTTCAATGCAAATAGCAAGGTTTGGGACCGGTTCAGGGAAAATAACCGAAAAACCTCAAATAACTACATTATTTGAGGAACAGAACCCGAATCAATAACGAAAGTGATCTACACTGTTCTGCACAGAGCCATTATTTTAAAAGCATGGGAACCGGTTAATAATGTTATTTTACATCCTGGGCATTGTTGTCCAGTCCCACAAAAATCGCAACAAAGCACCTATGCAAACCCTCACTATATCACTCAGAAACCTATACCAGTGTCTGCCTGCCAGCTGGAAATCTTTACCAGTGGGTGTGTGTGTGTGTCGGCTACCTGCTCCCCCCCTCTGAAGCGGAGGTTACTGTAGCCTACTGAAGACAACATAAGCATAATTCAGAAAAAACATTTATTAGAGAAGAATGATTTTCCTTTTTCAATGCTAGTTAAGTATACTATAGTTGTCACATTTCCCATTGGATTTATTAAGTACGGAAAGTTAAGACATGCTTTTACTTCTAGTGCTGCTCTGCACACACAAACTTGTTAGCTAGATAAATAACGTTTGCTCTGGTCCAATGTTAATACAACTTATAAGTTCAAAGACAGAAGCTGCTCCTCCGTAGGTATAATTCTTTGGGCCTAATTCAGATAATGCATGTCTGCTTCCAACTCACACTCTCAAACACGTAGATCCCCTGAACGCAGCTTACTTTCCAGCCCACTTTCCAGCTCACACTCTCAAACACATACATCCCCTGAACGCAGCTCACTCTCCAGATCCCAATCACCTGAATTCTGATCACATGTTCACACACCTGTATGTCATTATCACACGCTATGTTGTTCAGTTCTTTGCACCCCACCATTGTGAGGTATTGTTTGTTTTGTGACACACTTCTAGTTGGAGCACTGTTGGTCCCGTAAGTTAATAATCCTGCGTATGATAGTTTTTGCCTGTCTCATTAATGACACCTTTTTCCTATTCCCTGCCTGTACTTTAGGATTTCCTGTTATCAACCTATTGCCTGATCTCCCGGACAACATTACTAGCCTTTTCCCTGCCTGTACTGTTGCCTGTTTGACCTTCTGCCTGCCCCTGGACCCAGCTACCTGCCTGTGGTCCTTTGCAAATAAACACCTACTGTGCCCTGCGCTTGAAACCAGCTCTCTGTTTCCCATCATGTTTCTTCCATCCTCTTTCACTCTCTTCTCACCCTCAACATTTGAGTTGCATCTCGTGCCCTACACTGTGACTGACAACACCGACTGTGTGTTTGTCTTTCATTATGATTGAACCAACTGTTACTGCAAAATACAATTTGCTCTTAACTTTTCTATACAGATTAAATTGCTTACATGCTCCACAGCAAGCTGTTCTATCTTCACTGATTTGATGTTATCAATCTAAACTGTTTTTTTGGGTTTGAACCCGTTCAGAACTTTATTTTGCTGGTCAGAACAGTGGAACAGAGTGGGAAAAAACAAACGGTTCTGTTCAGACCTAAACAATTGGAAAATAATTTTGGTTCCAACCTCTCGGCAAATAGTCTGGGTAGCTTTTTGATTAACTGTTCAGCAGTTGTTTGGCTTGGGGCTAGAAGCTGTTCAGGAACCTTATGGTCTCACACTTGGTGCTCCGGTACCACTTGTAGTAGCAGAGAGAGCAGCCTATGACTCGGGTGCCTGAAGCCTTTGACAATTTTTAGGGCCTTCCTTTAACACCGCCTAGTAGAGAGGTCCTGGATAGCAGGGAGCTCAGTCCCAGTGATGTACTGGACTGTATGCACTACCCTCTGTAGCGCCTTGTGGTCAGATGCCAAGCGGTTGTCATACCAAGCAGTGATGCAGCCAGTCAATATTCTCTAAATGCTAAATCTTTTCAGCTTCCTGAAGGGAAAGAGTGTTGTGCCCTCTTCACGACTGTGTTGGTGTGTTTGGACCATGGTAGGTCCTTAGTGATGTGGACACCAAGGATCTTGAAGCACTCGACACGCTCCACTACAAACCTGTTGATGTGAATGGGGGTGTGCTTGGCCCCTCCGCTTTCTGTTGTCCATGATCAAACCATCACTTTCTTGCACACTCATTAAATGGGTAGACAGATCATTCTGCTTCTGTTTGCCCCACAAAGTATTGTTGTCGTGCAGTAGGCCTGATTTCAAACCCAGTCAGCTATATTGGTGCTGTGATCTCTGAGTATGAGGTCAAAGAGGGGTGAAATGTAACCAATGTGGTTCGATGAACCTTGCTGGAGACTTGAAGACCTCCGTTAGCTTCCTGAAATAATCCCTATGGGTTAACACAGTCTTGTGACATGCAGGAGACCTGGTTCGAACCCAGTCAGTCACAAGAGCGAGATTAAATAGGGAGTGGAAAGGCAATTCTGAGAAGGGCTATGACAGGGCTATTCAACTATATTCATGTGTGGCCAAATGATTTTGTGATACTCCCTTTTAATGTGGTTATCATGCTCCAGAGAGTCTTAGATTTCAGACATGGGGTCATAACTGTTTATAGCCAAAGCGGTTCAAACGCTAGAGCCAAATTCATTAGGAAGAAAATAAATTAAACATGTCACATTGACTTCAGAAACAGTCAGAAGCTTCTGTTTACCACAGAGACCATCTGATTCTTTCTGATCTCCTCTACCTTTCCTGACTGGCAAAGTACCAGGAGGTTTTCTGGTTTTAAATCTGATTTTAGAGAACTTAATTTGAAAACTGAATCTGAATGCAATATATGAAATTTTGTTTTACTTGAATTGATGGTTTGCAAACATGATACACGTATAATGAACGCATTATATACCACATTAAAACGGAATATATGAATGTTGAATTTGAATATTCAATTAAATTGATTTAAAAAAAAGGGAATCCAATATTCTTTCAATTCAGTTTCAAATCATGGAATACAGGTCAAATTTATGAATTCTGTAACAATCCGGGTGTCGTGGGTGTGGAGTCAAAGGCAGGAGACAGAGAGTACAATGCTGTGCTCTTTAATGCACTAAACGCACCTCAGGGTGCTAACAATGATCACGGCCCCAAAACACAGGGAATGTCAAAATGACGATTCAAAAAAGGCACGACTAGGAACTAACACGTTCCTCTGATACAGAGCAGAAGGTTACAAAGAATAATCCCGCACAACAACCAGGCGGGCCGGCTGTCTAATAAAGACAAACTAATCATACACACAGGTGTTACCAATAAACATACAAGGAGGGGGAGAAAAGACAATCAGTGGCAGCTAATAGGCCGGTGACGACGACCGCCGAGCGCCACCCGACCGGGAAGGGAAACCACCCTCAGTCGGACTCGTGACAAATTCAATGATTCAACTTGTGCATTAAACAGAAACGATTACAATCAAAGTCAATATCCTAATACAATGAAAAACTGTACATTTCAATTTCTGTTGGCACTGAAATCGCTCCATAGCATGTGCCTTATTTGTGTACATTTTTGTGCTTCTCTTTCTCTCTTCAGTATCAGGCTTTTGCAGAGCCAAATTCCAGACCATCTAGTCACTCCTCTTTGTTCTCTGTGTCATTGCATATTGAAGTAGTTTTATGAGATGGTAATCAACCCCATTGCATTCTGACAACAGAACATACAGCACAGTATTTAAAAACACCATTACAATGTCATCAGAGACCCCACAATAACCTTGTTGTTTTCTACTCTCAGGGACACTAACAAGAGTCCCTCATTTTTCCCCCATCATCCCCAAGGTCACGCAGAACCATCTGAATCAAGCCATCAAACTTGTCTGACTCCTCCTCTTCTTTCCCTTCTTCCTCCTCTCTCATTCTCCTCCATTAGGAAACTGTCTCCTACATCTGTTTTGTGGTCCAGTGTGATGTTTTCCCTTTTATATTGTTTTCCTTTTTTTCCTCACTTCATTTTTCTATTGCAGGGTTTGGATGACAAGGAAACGAGATCTCCAGCTTTGACCTTCTGGAGAGCGGCACATCTTTGTGTCTCTCATTCTCTCTCTCCTCCTCCTCTTGCACAACACTAAGTGATGGAGTTTCGGATTTATTGAAAGTGACGCTTTAAAGAGCTAGAAAAAGGTTAAAGTCGCTGACTCCGTGGCACGTTTTATTATTTATCCCTGGGTTCCCTGCAGTGCTGGACCCATCTAATTGGAGAAATGAGGGATTCTTATTCATCCACCGGGCCACACACACACAAGCACACACATACATGAGCATGCACATTGGCAATCACTCACATAAGTTTTAGAAGACTTACTCATTCAAAGGTTTTTCTTATTTTTGCTATTTTCTACATTGTAGAATAATAGTGAAGACATCAAAACTATGTAATAACACATATGGAATCATGTAGTTACCAAAAAAGTGTTAAACAAATCAAAATATATTTAAGATTCTTCATTTGTGCCACCCTTTCCTTGATGACATCTTTGCACACTCTTGGCATTCTGTCAACCAGCTTCACCTGGAATGCTTTTACAACAGTCTTGAAGGAGTTCCCACATATGCTGAGCATTTGCTGGCTGCTTTTCCTTCACTCTGCAGTCCGACTCATCCCAAACCATCTCAATTTGGTTGAGGTCAAGGGATTGTGGAGACCAGGTCATCTGATGCAGCACTCCATCACTCTCCTTCATGGTGAAATAGCCTTTACATAGCCTGGAATGATAGTCCCACTAAGCCCAAACCGATGGGATGGCGTATCACTGCAGAATGCTGTGGTAGCCATAATGGTTAAGTGTGCCTTGAATTCTAAATAAATCACAGACCGCGTCACCAGCAAAGCCCCGGGACACCATAACGCCTCCTCCTCCATGCTTTACGGTGGGAAATACACATGCGGAGATCGTCCGTTCACCCACACCGCGTCTCATTGCTCGTGTTTCTTGGTTGTGTTTCTTGGCCCAAGCAAGTCTGTTCTTCTTGTTGGTGTCCTTTAGTAGTGGTTTCCTTGCAGCAAGGCCTGATTCACACAGTCTCCTCTGAAAATGCTGATGTTGAGATGTGTTTGTTCCTTGAATTCTGTGAAGCATTTATTTGGGCTGCAATTTCTGAGGCTGGTAACTCTAATGAACTTGTCCTCTGCAGCAGAGGTAACTCTGGGTCTTCGATTCCTGTGTCGGTCCTCATGAGAGCCAGTTTCATGATAGCACTTGATGGTTTGCGACTGCACTTGAAAAAATCTTCAAAGTTCTTGAAATATTCCGTGTTGACAAACCTTCATGTCTTAAAGTAATGATAGACTGTCATTTCTCTTTGCTTATTTGAGCTGTTCTTGCCATAATAATAATAATAATAATAATATGGACTTGGTCTTTTACCAAATAGGGCTATCCCCCCCCTACCTAGTCACAACACAACTGATTGTCTCAAATGCATTAAGAAGGAAAGAAATTGCAATTAATATTTGAGATTCTTCAAATAGCCACCATTTGCCTTGATGCCATCTTTGCACACTCTTGGCATTCTCTCAACCAGCTTCATGAGATAGTCACCTGGAATGCATTTTAACAACCTCTTAAGGATCCGCCCATTTTTAAAATAACATACCCAAATCTAACTATGTGTAGCTCAGGACCTGAAGCAAGGATATGCATATTCTTGGTACCATTTGAAAGGAAACACTTTGAAGTTTGTGGAAATGTGACATTCATGTAGGAGAATACAACACAGTAGATCTGGTAAAAGATAATACTAAGAAAAAAACAACCATTATTTTGTACTTTTTGATATGCAAGAGAAAGGCCATAATGTATTATTCTAGCCCAGGTGCAATTTAGATTCTGGCCACTCGATGGCAGCAGTGTATGTGTAAAGTTTTAGACTGGTCCAATGAACCCTTGCATTTCTGTTAAAATGTTGTATCAAGATTGCGCAAATGTGCCGAATTTGTTCATTAAAAACTTTTCATGTTCAAAATTGTGCACTCTCCTCAAACAATAGCATGGTATTATTTCACTGTAATAGCTACTGTAAATTGGACAGTGCAGTTAGATTAACACGAATTTAAGCTTTCTGCCAATATCAGATATGTCTATGTCCTGGGAAATGTCCTGGGAAATGATGGGACACCAAAAGCAGAGCTGCGCTTTATTACAGACAGACTTCTCCCCACCTTAGCTACCGTTGTATTAATGTTTTGACCATGACCATTTACAATCCAGGGATACTCCAAGCAGTTTAGTCCCCTTAATAACTTGCTCAATTTAAACATTATTAATTACAAGATTTAGTTGAGGTTTATGGTTAACTGAATGATTTGTCCCAAATACAATGCTTTTTGGAAATATTTAGGACTAACTTATGCAACTGCACATGGGGACAAAGATCGTACTTTTTGGAGAAATGTCCTCTGGTCTGATGAAACAAAAATAGAACTGTTTGGCCATAATGATCATTGTTACGTTAGGAGTAAAAAGGGGGAGGCTTGCAAGCCGAAGAATACTATCCCAACTGTGAAGCATGTGGGTGGCAGCATCATGTTATGGGGGTGCTTTGCTGCAGGAGGGACTGGTGCACTTCTCAAAATAGATTGCATCATGAGGTAGGAAAGTTATGTGGATATTTTGAAGCAACATCTCAAGACATCAGTCAGAAAGTTAAAGCTTGGTCGCAAATGGGTCTTCCAAATGGACAAGGACCCCAAACATACCTTCAAAAGTTGTGGCAAAATGGCTTAAGGACAACAAAGTCAAGGTATTGGAGTGGCCATCTCAAAGCCCTGAACTCAATCCCATAGAAGATTCATGGGCAGAACTGAAAAACCGTGTGCGAGCAAGGAGGCCTACAAACCTGACTCAGTTACACCAGCTCTGTCAGGAGGAATGGGAACTTTTGACCCTCTGGAATGTGATGAAATAAATAAAAGGTGAGAGAAATCATTCTCTCTACAATTATTCTGACATTTCACATTCTTAAAATAAACTGGTAATCCTAACTGATCTGATCTGAGGAATTTTTATGACGATTAAACGTCAGGAATTGTGAAAACCTCAGTTTAAGTGTACTTGGCTAAGGTGTATGTAAACTTCTGACTTCAACTGTAGCTCGGACACCCATGCATATACCACAAGAGATGCCACCAGGGGTTTCTTCACAATCCCCAAGTCCAGAGCAGACAAAGGGAGGCGCACAGTTCTACATAGAGCCATGACTACATGGAACTCTATTCCACATCAGGTAACTGATGCAAGCAGTAGAATAAGATTAAAAAACAGATAAAAATACACCATGTGGTGTAAGAGACACACATATGCGCACAAATGCTTGCACACACACTCTATACACACGTACATTTAATATTGTTGTATGGTGGTATTATACATTTTGGACTGTAGATACTGTATGTAGTGGTGTATTAATGTTATATGATGTACTGTTTTATCTTTTGTTTAAAGGTGGATGCCTTAATGCGTTTGGACCCCAGGAAGGGGATCCCTAATCAAGGGAAGTACAAATAGTCGACCAGAAGGCGACACTCCAGAGAGTCTTATCTTTCAGGAATGAGGTCATAATAGCTCTTTGTCAAAACGGTTAAAATGGTAGAGCCTAAGTCATTGGAGGAAAATAAATTAAAAATGCCACATTGCCTTCAGAAATGTCTGTTACCACAGTGAGCTTTTGATTCTACAGTACTGTAGATGTTCTTCATTACCTTTACTGGCTGGCGAAGTACCAAGATGTTGTCTCTGGTTTTAAATCTTAATTTAGAGAACCAAAATTATAGTTTGGAAACTTGATACACAGACAATGAATGCAATATCTACAATATGGAAACTGAATATATAAACAATGAATTTGAATATTCAAAAATATTTCAAGCTATTTTAAAACAGAATGCAAAATCTATTCAATTAAGTTTCAGATCATGAAATATGATCTTATGACCTTGATCTTACAAACTTCAAGATGGCTTAGCAGTCGGACGTGTATCTTTGTCTTGTCCCGTCCTGTCCCATGTATATATCGTTCTTGGTATATATTTAGTATATATTTTAATCTCACTTTCTATCTACGGACTGAATGTACTCTCCTGCAACCCACCTCACCCAATGTGGTATGGATCTGCTATTTTTAACCGGAACCCCCTTCAGAAGCTAGCCACTGCTAGCGGTCTTCACCGTTAACTCGGACATCAGCCAGCCACAACCCGTTCAATTCCTGCCAGTCTTCACAGCGCGATATCAACCCAGAGCATATTGGACTGCTTTTTCTCTACCACACCTCCGGGTTCCTACCGCAAGCTCTGAACCTTTACACCGGATCATCGCAGCTAGTCAGCTGTTATCCGAGTGACTACTCCTAGCTAACGTCTCTGTCCCAAAGCAAGCACCAGTTAGCCTTTACTGCCGACACGGAGCCCCGCCGATCCATCACGACTGGTCTGCCGACATAACGGCCCGAAGTGGTCTCAACAAGCTCTTCCGTTGAGACATCGCCGGATGCCCATCTGCTAGCCCCGGACCGCTAGCTGTCTGAATCGCTGTGTCTCCAGCTCGCCTAGCATAGCAGCGACTACGGAATTTGGCTCCCTGACTCATCTAGTGCTACCCATTGGACCCTATGATCACTCGGCTACACATGCCTCTCCCTAATGTCAATATGCGTTGTCTATTACTGTTTTGGTCAGTGATTATTGTCTTATTTCACTGTAGAGCCCCTAGCCCTGCCCAATATGCCTTTTATTCCACCCCACACACATGCGGTGACCTCACCTGGCTTAACTGGTGCCTCTAGAGACAAAAACTCTCTCATCGTCACTCCATGCTTAGGTTTACCCCCACTGTACTCACATCCTACCATAACCTTGTCTGTACATTATACCTTGAATCTATTCTTCCACTCCCAGAAATCTGCTCCTTTTACTCTCTGTTCCGAAATAATTAGATGTCCAGTTCTTATAGCCTTTAGCCGTACCCTGATCCTACTCCAGAAAGTTACCAGCCTCCTCCTCTGTTCCTCTGGTGATGTAGAGGTTAACCCAGGCCCTGCAGCCCCCAGCACCACTCCCATTCCCCAGGCACTCTCATTTGTTGACTTCTGTAGCCGTAAAAGCCTTGGTTTCATGCATGTTAACTTTAAAGCCTCCTCCCTAAGTTTGTTTTATTCACTGCTTTAGCACACTCCACCAACCCTGATGTCCTAGCCGTGTCTGAATCATCCCTGACTATAACATTTTCTGACAAGATAAACTGCCAAAGGGGGCGGAGTTGAAATCTACTGCAGAGATAGTGACCTAAACTGGGATATGCTTAACACCTCGGCCGTCTTACAATCTAATCTAGATGCCCTCAATCTCACACAAATTATCATGGAACCTACCAGGTACAACCCTAAATCCGTAACCAAGGGCACCCTCTTAGATATCATCCTGACCAAATTAAACTCTAAATACACCTCTGCTGTCTTCAACCAGGATCTCAGCGACCACTGTCTCATTGCCTGCATGCATGATGGTTCCGCGGTCAAACGACCACCCTTCATTCCCTAAAACACTTCAGTGAGCGGCCTTTCTAATCAACCTGGCCCGAGAATCGTGGAAGCATATTGACCTCATCCCGTCAGTGCTTTCCTTGCCATCTTAAATAAGCATGCCCCATTCAAAAAATGTAGAACTAAGAACAGATATAGCCCCTGGTTCACCCCAGACTTCACTGCCCTTGACCAGCACAAAAACATCCTGTGGTGTTCTGCACTAGCATCGAATAGTCCCCTCAATATGCAACTTTTCAGGGAAGTCAGGAACCAATATACTCAGTCAGTTAGGAAAGCTAAGGCTAGCTTTTTCAAACAAAAATTTGCATCTTGTAGCACTAATTCCAAAAAGTTTTGTGACACTGTAAAGTCCATGGAGAATAAGAGCACCTCCTCCCAGCTGCCCACTGCATTGCCCCCCCCTCTCTGCTACTCCTTCACCCACAGCTGATGTTCTGATAGAGCTGCAAAATTTGGAACCCTACAGATCAGCTGGGCTGGACAATCTAGACACTCTCTTTCTAAAATTATCCGCCAAAATTGTTGCAACCCCTATTACTAGCCTGTTCAACCTCTCTTTCGTATCGTCTGAGATCCCCAAAAATTGGAAAGATGCCACAGTCATCCCCCATCTTCAAAGGGGGAGACACTCTAGACCCAAACTGTTACAGACCTATATCCATCCTGCCCTGCCTTTCTAAAATCTTGGAAAGCCAAGTTAACAAAAGATCACCAACCATTTCAAATCCCACCATATCTTCTCCACTATGCAATCTGGTTTCCCGAGCTGGTCATGGGTGCACCTCAGCCATGCTCAACCATGCTCAAAGTCCTAAACGATATCATAACCACCATCGATAAAAGACAGTACTGTGCAGCCGTCTTCATTGACCTGGGCAAGGCTTTCGACTCTGTCAATCACTGCATTCTTATCGGCAGACTCAATAGCCTTTGTTTCTCAAATGACTGCCTCGCCTGGTTCACCAACTACTTCTCAGATAGAGTTTAGTGTGTCAAATCGGAGGGCCTGTTGTCCGGACCTCTGACAGTCTCTATGGGGGTGCCACAGGGTTCAATTCAACTCTTTTCTCTGTATATTATATGATGACGCTCTTGCTGCTGGTGATTATCTGATCCACCTGTAAGCAGACGACACCATTCTGTATACATCTGGCCCTTATTTGGACACTGTGTTTACAAACCTCCAAACGAGCTTCAGTACCATACAACACTCCTTCCGTGGCCTCCAACTGATTTTAAATGCGAGTAAAACTAAATGCATGCTCTTCACCTGATCATCACTACTCTGGACGGTTCTGACTTGGAATATGTGGACAACTACAAATACCTAGGTATCTGGTTAGACTGTAAACTCTCCTTCCAGACTCACATTAAGCATCGCCAATCCAAAATTAAATCTAGAATCGGCATCCTATTTCTCAACAAAGCCTCCTTCATTCATGCTGCCAAACATACCCTCGTAAAACTTACTATCCTACTGATTCTTAACTTTGGCGATGTCATTTACAAAATAGCCTCCAACACTACTCAGCAAACTGGATGTGGTCTATCACAGTGCCATCCGTCTTGTCACCAAAACCCCATATACTACCCACCACTGCGACCTTTATGCTCTCGTTGGCTGGCCCTTGCTTCATATTCCTCGCCAGACCCACTGGCACCAGGTCATCTATAAGTCTTTGCTAGGTAAAGCCCCGCCTTGCCACAGATGGACTGCAATCAAGTCGTAGAAATATCTTAAGGATGATCAATGGAAAGGATGATCAATGGAAACAGGATGCACATGAGCTAACTTTTGAGTCTTATAGCAAAGGTTCTGAATACTTATTTAAAGGTATTTATTTTCTTTTTTTTTTATACATTTGCAAAAAATTCTAAAAACCTGTCTTCACTTTGTCATGATGGGATATTGTGTGTAGATTGATGAGTAAAACAAATATTTGTATCATTTTTAGAGTAAGGCTGTAACGTAAACAGGGGAAGGGTCTGAATTCTTTCTGAATGCACTGCATTACTGGAATTACCCATGCAGCGACATATTACCCAGTGTTCATTGCAACATTTCATTTTACATTTACATTAGCATATAAAAACTAGTACCAAAACTACTACCAAAACAATACTGAGATATTCACGATAACTTGATGCCAAAGCAATGAAATACATTACACTACACAGTAAAAGAGACTTTTGAACTGTAATAAAAATGAGTTCTACAGTATTTTACTGTAATGACAAGGGTTTAGAGCAAGCAGATTGGCTGTAGTCATTTGCATATTATGTCATATTAATTAATACTAGGTGTTTTATATTGCTTGTACTTCTAGGGGCCTAAACAAAGGCTTCCAAACTGGCCATGATTACAGTGCAAAATGGACATGGCACGTGGGTAAATATTCCACCAATAAAAGGTGCAAGATCCACTACCGCTCTGTTCTGTCCCCTATATACATTTAATCGTTTGAGAACGACTACCATATATCACTTAAATTGGTGTAGGACTCTCATTAATGGGTGCCACAAATATAGACACTTACAAAGCACACCTTCAAATATGTTAATGAGACAGCAATTCTTTCTCCTCCCACAATATTTCTCAGCAATGCACCGTGATTTACATTATGCTGCAGTAAATATATAGCAAAACAGCAATACAGTACTGTATTGGTGAATTGTATTGAAACTAAGTTCAGCAATTTTTGTAATGAATATTTAATTATATATTACAGCATAACATCTGATGTTTGGGGTTTTATATCACTTGCACTTTAGAACTTAACAAGGGCTTCTAGACTGACTACAGAGCAAAACAGATCAAAAGGACAGGGCTAGCCAATCAAGTATGAACATTTTGAGACTTGCTGCCATGATGAACTGTCCCCTATATAAATGTAATTGTTATGGAACTACAACCACATATCACTCAAATTGGTCCAACACTCTTCACTAATGAGTGCAACAAATATAGCCTCTTGCAAGACATGTCTCGAACATGTTAATGAGTTAGAAATAACAACACCAGACACTTAAAAAATATGGTACTGTATTCTGAATTAGAGTAAATCCCCGCCCACAACATTTTCCCACAATGCACCATAATTAATCATGTAAAACACATTTATGGTATTTTACTGTGCATTCTACAGAGTTTTACTGAAAGGTCTTACAGTGGGCTTTAAAACACATGTACAGCATTTTACTGTGCATTCTACGGTAATATACTATATTCAGTTTATACAGCGTCATACTGTTGATAAATGCAGCAAGTCAGTGATAAAATTACAAAAACTGCTAACAGTGCACTCAAACGAGGAGCCTTGAAAAATATCTGCATGGGGCATGGAGACGCTCACTAATAACAACTATTGTAATCACAAAAGCTAAAACGTTTCACTTCAAATTAATGCAATTCCTTGCAACTTGATGTAACAAACTGATATAAAGGTGACTGGTCATTGTCATGGCATCATGCCTTGAACTACTGACATTATCTTTGATCAAGTACATGACAGTACCTTTTGTTGTTACCTTCTAACAAAAGAAAAGGATTATCACCTCAATGCTGTCAGTCACTAAATTAAACAATATGGTTGGTGTTGGGTGGTTCAATAGATTGAATTGAGTTATTGTATGATCTATGGATTAGGGACAGAACAGACAAGGTCCCTCTGTCCTACTGTAGATGAAGGCAACCTTTCCTCAAATAATCTGTACCTCTGAGCCACTACACTATAAGACACACAAGAGGTTGTTTCACCTAATATTGTGGAATTGAGGGTATCAGAGGATGCAGCGTTCATTTGTTTCATTGTACAGTATCCATTCAGTATGTGTCCTGCCCCAGGCTAGGAGGCAGTATATCACCAGGCTGTTTGGAGCCTGTTATCTGGCACATGATACACATCCCTCTCCTATAGAAACGGAAATAGAGACAGCACACAAAGGACCCTCTCTCACCTGCCTGTAATCTGTGATGGGCCCTGCTATCTCTTGCTGTTATCACTGGCTCAGCAGTAGACTGGGGAAAGCCATGTCTGCAGCTCAGATCACCCTGGCATCTTGGATCCTGTTTCCATACTTAAATATATGTCATGCAGTGGTTTTGTACAGTAGATGCATGGGTTCCCTCCTGCTGTACTGGCAGTGGTTTGTACCATGGAGATGCAGGAGAGATATAAAGTATAGGTACATACAGTACATGTAGAGGGAGACGACAAGAAACCACTGAAGTTAGAGATTGAGGCTGGAAAAAAGGAAATTACAAGGTTGAAGGGACAAAACAAATATTGGCCCTAAATGGAGCTATACTCAGATTATTATTTCATTGATTCTATATAAATATGTATGATTTACAGTTCCAATGATTCTCTGTTATACTGGTTGTGACCTTTACTATGTGCTGTTTGTGTGTTGTTTTTCGCTGTTGCATTATGCCATGCGTTGCAGTGTATGGTGGGCGTACAGCAGATACTGTGTGCTGGATGCACCTTTTGCTGCAATGCAGGTGGAGAGGGAAGGAGAGGAGGGGCACACACACTACTGGTGTTATCCCACAGTGGTGCGGCGTGCAGTGTGCTGAATGGCTCAGGGACCACTCATCCTCACAGAGAGCCAGACCCAGATAGTGTCTGTTTATTCTGACATGACTACCTGCTGGGGAGAGTATTCCTCACATGGATCTGATGTACAGATACTTGCTGCATAAGACCAGCACAAGCCAACACTCTGAATGTATACAATTATAGGATGATGTATAGCCAGAAAATAACATGCTCTCTAGCTGTGGGGATAAATGTTTTACAAGGGTGTCCAATTTTACGCCATGCTGTTTTTTAAACTGACACACTGTGTTCAGCGGGGTCCCTCTGTCTCTGAGCTCATTCCTGGCAATGAAGTCCAGCCATGACCCTGGGCACAGAGATGAGGCAGGACAAATATCAGAAGCTGATTGAGTTGGCCCCATCCAGACACTTGATGAAAGAGAGAGCCATGTGTTTGATCAATAAACAGATGACACAAGGAATAGTAACATTCAAAAGGTAATCTGGGACAAAATGGCACAACGTGATCCATAGGTATTTTCATTACCCTCTTTTTAAACACTGTAGTTTATCATCAAAGAAATGCATTATACACATGCACACAGACACCCCCCCCCCCCCACACACACACATGCACACAGACACCCAACCCCCCCACACACACACACACATACACACATACACACATACACACATACACACACACATACACACACACACACACACTCACACACACACACACTCACACACACACACACACACACACACACACACACACACACACACACACACACACACACACACACACACACACACACACACACACACACACACACACACACAAGCTGTGACCTTACCCAGTATTTATATTATTTATAGTAGGTCCTGGCTGGCAGCCTGGTTTCTGGTGAATGATCAGATCAAACCTCAAGAGTGTGTCTGGTCTCTCAGCACATCACTACAACTAGCAGAGAAGGATGTTCATAGTGCTTTTAAATCTCTTTCTCTACTAGTACAGATGCACCTGGGAGACTCCACAAAAGGCTGGAATTAATTTGAAAATCAACAAAATATCCCTCTCTGACTCAGAGGGAAGTCTTTGGGCTGGGTGGTAGGGAGGCGGACCCAGGGGGGGATTCAGTCCTCGAGATGTGGAGATATGGAACGAGCCATTAATTGAGCTGCTTCCAAAAGGGAATAGCTGAGAGACAAGCTCATTAAAAAGTATTATTAAAAAAACAACCAGAGGACTGCAGCTAATGCTTGTTTAAACATTCACCGTGTAGATACATTGTCTATTATTACAGATTTATATCAAACAAATATTTGCAAATACTTGAACTATCATCACCCTTTTCCTCAATTTCCAGATAGGCCTCCATATTGTAACTCACGTTTGCTGTCACTTTTAAAACAGGTTATTTACCCAACACCATCTCAACACAGTGGGTAATATACTTCTGGAGAGAAAAAATGCATTCCTCTCTTAAAATGAATATGTTAATAATTAATATGTACCCCAAGAGCAGAATAGATCTCGATTCCCAATGTATTTATTTTCAATAGGGTGAAGTCAGCATTAGTAGGACATCAGGTGTAGTATAACATTTATGTTTGAGGGTACTGAACTATGGTAATTGTGTAAACCAATAACAACAAATGCTAATGGGTTGTTGCTGCATGTGTTCTGTGGATGAAAAAAAGGTTGGTGGGACATCACTGTAGTGTGTGTGGTCAGGTTTCTTAGGTGTGACTTGCTGAAAATCAAGAAAACCACTGTATACCTTGCGCTACAATGGTTAGGCTGTCATTCTGTCAATTATAATTGAACGATCTAGCTGTTGGTGTTAAAATGAATAGGTATTAAAAGTGTTTTGAAATACAATTCTTGTATACAGATTTGATATTTTATGAAAATCAGATTCATACAGGGTCCTTTAATCAATTTGAATGCATTTTCCTTTATTAGATATTCTGAAGTACATTGAAATATGTTGTTTTGAATCCCTGAGCTGACCAGGTAAAAATATGTTGTTCTGCCCCTGAGCAAGGCAGTTAACCACTGTTCCACGGGTGCCGAAGACGTAGATGTCGATTAAGGTAGCCCCCCGCACCTCTCTGGGTCAGAGGAGTTGGGTTAAATGCGGAAGACACATTTCAGTTGAAGGCATTCAGTTGTACAACTGACTAGGTATCCCCCTTTCCCTTTCCCTTTTAACATACACTACCATTCAAATGTTTGGGATCACTTAGAAATGTCCTTGTTTTTGAAAGAAAAGCACATTTGTTGTCCATTAAAATTACATCATATTGATCAGAAATACAGTGTAGACATTGTTAATGTGTAAATAACTATTGTAGCTGAAATGTTTTTATGGAATATCTACATAGGCACACCTGTATCTAAACACTCTTATTTACTCGTCCTCTTGCTCAGTTGTGCACCGGGGCCTCCCACTCCTTTTACCATTCTGGTTAGAACCAGTTTACACTGTTCTGTGAAGGGAGTATTACACAGCATTGTCCTTGATCTTCAGTTTCTTGGCAATTTCTCACATGAATTTCTCAGTACAAGAATAGAATGACGAGTTTAAGAAGAAAGTGATTTGTTTTTGGCCATTTTGAGCCTTTAATCGAACCCACAAATGTTGATGCTCCAGATACTCAACTAATCTAAAGAAGGCCAGTTTTATTGCTTCTTTAATCAGGAAACCAGTTTTCAGCTGTGCTAACAAAACTGAAAAAGGGCTTTCTAATGATCAATTAGCCTTTTAAAATGATGAACTTGGATTAGCTAACACAACGTGCCATTGGAACACAGGATTGATGGTTGCTGATAATGGGCCTCTGTAGACCTATGTAGATATTCCATTAAACATCTGCCATTTCCAGCTACAATAGTCATTTACAACATTAACCATGTCTACACTGTATTTCTGATCAAGTTGAGTTTATTTAAACGGACAAAAACAAGGACATTTCTAAGTGACCCCAAACTTTTGAATGGTAGTGTATTTAAAAAAAGTTTTACTAGGCAAATCAGTTAAGAACAAATTCTTATTTTCAATGCCGGCCTAGGAACAGTGGGTTAACTGCCTGTTCAGGGGCAGAACAACAGATTTGAACTTGAAACCTTTTGGTTACTAGTCCAACGCTCTAACCACTAGGCTACCCTGCCGTCCCACTAGGCTACCCTGCCGTCCCACTAGGCTACCCTGCCGTCCCACTAGGCTACCCTGCCGTCCCACTAGGCTACCCTTCCGTATGTTGAAACGGAAGATAGGAAAAAGAGGCAAAATATATGAAAGGGGACATAATTTAGGGAATAATAGCAGCCAGGTCACCCATGATACAAGTCAGTATTCGAAATCCATCCGTCTGAGGACGTCAGGAGATGACGTGGAAACCAGCCACTAGGGGCATCAATGAGCACTGTTTTGGTAGGCTTATTGTGGACGGGGATGGTAGATGGGCATAAGTATCTGCCTCTTATTCTAAAGGTTACAAGTTGAAATTCAGCGATAGAAAGTTGTTTTTGATATTTTTATTTTAAGCCTATTTTAAGCCCTTAACCATTCGGAGTTAATGCCTGAACTTAACTCGATCCTTGAAATGTATTATCTAAGCTTAACCTTAAACACTTTGGGATTTTACATTTGGAACAACTTCAAAATTTGGCGTTTGAGAAACATGGATGAACGTCTAATTCTGACGCGAGACAGTGAGAGCTGGTAGATAATAGACGTCTTTCCAGATCAGGTAAAAGCTGTGCAGACTCCTTTAGTTAGATTTTCACAAAGAGCTTGGAATGTCCCCAAATACATTTCCCAATAGCATGGAGAGAGTCTGGTATAAAGTCATTGACACAACACTGTAAAAACACAATGTCTGTTATCTACAGTATAAGCCACTACAAAGCCTTATTGGTGATTTCAAAACAAGTGTCAGATGAGTTGGGACACTAATGTATTTCTAATGAGAAAATAGAGTCTCAGTTCATCTACTTAAGTGTCCTACTACAACTTAAAGCCACACTTTAGCAAAAGTAACAGCTTGATGTTGTTTTAGGGGTATTAGCATGCACTGCATAATAAATGATCCACTTCACACTGGGCACACACTGATTGAATCAACGTTGTTTTTATGTAATTTCAATTAAATTACGTTGAACCAAAATGGAATGGATGTTGAATTGACATCTCTGCCCAGTGGGTTGTTTCATCATAAAAATGTACATAAGACCTTAATTCATTGAAATAAACAGCACTTGAGTAGGGGTCGACTGATTTTGATTGTGTACATAGCCATCTATCAAAAAGTGACACACTCATGCATATTTCACCCTCTAGTCGGACATATCTTTCTCTCAGTTCATAAGAAAAAAACATTGTTTCATAAAGGTATGGCTGTTGGGAGTTGAGTTTTTTTATTTGAGAGATGGGATTATATTGAGATAAAAAGGTACAAGGGCCTGTATTCAATCAGATCATGGGCTAACCTGTGATGGCAGTGTCAGAGGTGAGTCGTCAAAGAGGTGAGCAGCTGTTCTTGCGATCATTGTCACGAAACCACACCCACCCCAATCGAGTTAGAATTTCAGAAAGAGAAAGTACAGGCTATATAGAAATAATTATGTTCAAATTGAAAAATCATTCAACAGAATGTTGAGGATTTCTATTATCCTAAACGGGCTATAGATTACATCTCACATTCCAGTGTTTGAATTTGTAAACAAGGCTGCATTGGATTTCTGTTAACGCGACTCCGTGCAGCCAATGGCAATGTCTGCTTTAGGTGTAATGCCGGGACCCACTTGGATTTGACAGTGCTAATCCAGTTCCACCTTCGACACCACCAAAACAACCGCTATGAAGATGTTGGCTGAAGCGGATCTGATTGAATCGAGCCCTAGGAAAAGACCATGAAACATGTGATGGGGGAAAATGGAGGGCTAGGATGACAGCTAAGTGGTAGTATCTTTCCTGCCTGCCCTATAGTTTGAGTGTTTAAGTGTAAGTCCCAGCTGGATCCTCCCAGTCCACCTCTCAACCATCTCCTCTCCTCTATCTGGCTCCCATTCATCCCTCTGCAGGTGGGCTTTATCTGGCCCCACAGCTGCACTAATCTGGGGTCAGCAGTCGGTGACAGAGCATCTCTCAGGCCCTCTCCCCAGGCATAGCCCACAGAGTCTGCAGGGTCACAGACAACAACAGGGCAACGCAGGACATTTCAGCAAGGCTAGTTTGGTTTGTTAGTTGAGGGTGTAGTCACTGAGATATCCAACACAACCACTTCAAGTGTCAGCATAGGGATGGAGACTAAAAGCAGTTTTTATTTATTTCTCTCTCACTTCCAGGCAGCAGGCAAGAATATAAAGATGTGGAAATAAACCACATAGAACAGTGGTGGTCAGTGCCGTTTATGATGAGGAGGATGATTTGATGATGAGGAGGATGATTTTTTTCCCATGACAATGGCCTTATTTCTATTATAGCATATTGGATGACTTTCATTCATATTAATTCATCCAGTTCAACGTAACAACGATAGGTTAGGCTACTACATGATACTCAAATTTTCTCTACCATCATGAGGTTGCTACAACCTAGCCTATGAATAAAAGTTTACAACGTAGGTGCACAAGGGTCGAGAGACAATTCCTTGCACACCCGTGCCTGCATCTAGTTGATGTAGGGTGTAATCATTAGTCCAACAGTTGCTAACGAGAATTTCTATTGGACAAATTCAGCTATGTTTATCCCCGTTTTGTTTTGTTTGCTTCCGTTTAAGAAAAGTTTTTCAACAGATTCGGAGAAATGAATACACCCCTGATTATGCGTATACAGAGTTCACTTTCACAACAGCCACGTTGTATTCCTTCTCTTCCCTTTGCTTGTGGACATTAATGTACAACACATCAGCTGTACGTGACCAGGCAAAAAAACCTTGCTAAGCCAAACCGATAACACACAACCTACACCAAATTAGCTAAAGTAACGTCATATTCAGCATAGCTAATAGAACTAATGTGTTAGTAAACCCGTTACAATCATACAGTAACGTTACTGTACTGTCAGTAAGCAGTTACACCAGTGGGCCCTGGTGGCAATAAATTAGTAATATCAAAAGCTTACCTTGACTTGGAAGAGTACCACTGTTGTGTTGGAAATTCATAGTCACCTAGCTAACATAGCATCCCTCTGTATGAGCTGGGTGTTTCAGTAGGCTAAACTAGCTAGCTGCATTTGCTAGCTAAGTAAGTGAAATTGAAAGTGAGAAAAATTATAAAATCTTTCTCTCTATTTCTCTCTTGCTCCTCCTTCATGTTGGAAGAAATTAATTTGTTCAAACTGTTCAACTATTGGCTTTATCTCTCTTTAAGAAAACTACTCATCACATTTTATACACTGCAGTGTTAGCTAACTGTAGTTTATGATTTCAGTACTAGATTAATTCTCTGATCATTTGACTGGGTGGACAACATGTCAGTTCATGCTGCAAGAGCTCTGATAGCCGGGAGAACATCCTCCGGATGTTGTCATTATTACTGCGTAAGTCTATGGAAGGGAGTGAGAACAATGAGCCTCCAAGGTTTTGTATTGAAGTCAATGTACCCAGAGGAGGACAGAAGCTAGTTGTCCTCTGGCTACACAATGGTACTACCCTACAGAGTGGGTACTGTAGACCTTCTTTGCAAAATAGTGTTTTAATCAGTTATTTGGTGACGTGGTTATATTTAGTATTGTTTTATCTTAAAAGGATAACTTTTTTAAATGTTTCAACATTTAAAGTTTTATGACATTCACTGAAGAGGATGGTCTTCCACTTCCTCCTCTGAGGAGCCTCCACTGACATAGACTGACAAATATAGAAATAGCCTACATTTCAAATCAAATCAAATTTTATTGGTCACAAACACATGGTTTGCAGATGCTACTGCGAGTGTAACGAAATGGTTGTGCTTCTTGTTCTGACAGTGCAGTAACATCTAACATGTAATCTAACAAATTCACAATGACTACCTTATACGCACAAATGTAAAGGGCTGAATAAGAATATGCACATAGAAATATATGGATGAGTGATGGCCGTGCGGCATAGGCAAGATGCAGTAGATGGTATAGAATACAGTACATACATATGAGTAATGTAGGATATGTAGACATTATTATGGGTGCCGTTATTTAAAGGGACTAGTGATACCTTTAATAAATCCATTTATTAAATGTATTAAAGTGGCCAGAGATTTGAGTCTGTATGTTGGCAGCAGCCACTCTATGTTAGTGATGGCTATATAACAGTCTGATGGCCTTGAGATAGAAGCTATTTTTCAGTCTCTCTCTCCCAGTTTTGATGAGCCTGTACTGACCTCGCCTTCTGGATGATAGCGGGGTGAACAGGCAGTGGTTCAGGTAGTTGTTGTCCTTGATGATCTTTTTGGTGTACCTTGGTGTACCTGAAAGTCCAAGCCAAGTTACTCATGTTGTGTATACTGGGTCATTTGGAATCATGTTATGCATGCAAATATACATTAATGAAAAGTAATAAATGATCATCCTAGGATATCTCTCTATCCATCATCCTCTCGCTTATGTACACAGACCCACTCTCTCTAACCTCCCTCTCTCTCTCTCTCCTCCCTACCCCCTCAGCTGATCAACTGTGTGCTGGCACAAGTATTAACGAGCTGGTCTCTAAAGTGAAACATCAGTAATCAGCATGCAGCACATCACTACACACACTCGAGCAATAAAGACAATATGATCATCAGCCACTGTGGAAGAGAAAAAAAGACAAATATTTTACTTTAATTTCAGATCACTTTATTAGGCATTTTCATGTGATGTGATTCTAAATAGTTTGGAGAGAGAATAATGTGAACTGCAAACTGCTGAAATGACTGTAAACTCTGCTGAAATGACAGTAAACTGCTGAAGTGACTGTAACTGCTGAAATGAATGATATTTGATTGTATATGTCAAGATGAACACACACACACTCACACAGACACACACACGGAATGCGTTGAATGGCTTCCTTTCTATAGTCCGCCACCAAGGAGAGGGGCGGAAACAAGGCCGGCTAGGAGAGAGGAAATAAGAATGCCACATACAGATCTCCCCTTCCCCTCCCCTCTCTTTCTCTCTATCCTTTCTACTCCCTCACTCTTACATCTCCATTTCTCTTTATTGAAAGGTTACTAAATGTCAGATGGTGAGTTTTCATCATCTTCAATGGTGCTGTCTCTCTTCTTAGATGGGCTGCGTTTGTGAGGGGTGATGGGGAGCAGGGTCAGTGTGTTCAGAAACGTGCTGCTATACATGACCATTCTCTCCTCCCGTCCGTGGGAGGGAGTCAGCCACTCCAGTAGGCACACCATCGAGTGATGACTTTGTCTACAGCTCTGCCTCAAGGACACATCCATAGAAACTGAAGCTTCTGCAATCTGCACATACCGTTCTGTAGAAGTTCATTCACAGTATGTGATAACCCCTCTTATCACTGAAAACATGGTCAAGACCTTAAACAGTATGAAACATAGTTTAACCAGCATTATTCATATGTTAAACATGTATAATATTGTAGATTGATTAACTCTTTATTAAAGCCACAGTTATAATAGATTATAATTGGTGTAAGCATGTTGAGCCCTTTTGATGTTTAATAATGAAATCATTATACAATATGGTACGTCTTCATATGTGACAATTTTTCTAAACTCTAAATGGCGGATGATCATTGTGTGATGATAATAATACATTATAAGGAATTTGACATGCAATTCTGATAATTAATTATAGCCACGGAATAAGCATTATGGATGTAGAGCTTGATTAAACATTAGAAAAAGTAGAGGATTATGATGTGTTATCATTTTGAATATTATTCCTAATGACCATCTGTCGGAAATATATTAATTTCTGATTATCTTATTAATCAATTTGTCACAGGGCTGTATGAGGATGGAAACATAGTGATAAAAAAACAATAGCAAAGATTCCAAACAGTCAACTAAGCCACATCTGAATCCTTTTCTCCACACCCACCCACACTTTCTCTCTATCTCTTCATAGTCATTATATAAAGACTACATATTCAGTCATAATAAGTCATATCATTGCTCTCTGTTCTGTGTGCAGCTGCTCATCTATTTACCTCTATCCATATTTTATGACTTATAGATTTGCAGGCCTTTATAGCAATGACAAATTGAGGCGCAGAGACAGTTTTACAGCTCCTTGAGAGCTCTAGGAGGAATCGCAGGGCAATACATGTAATATTGTAATGGTCTATGTGTTTAGCTTCATTTAAAATAACCCTATTCCTCCAAATTACTGAACCACTCAGCAAATGTGCTCTCACACTCTTTCACATAGTTACATGCACACCCATGCTCTCACGCACACACACGCACACACACACACAAACACACACAGAAGGCCCAATGTAAAGAGGCGGTCTGAGATTTCAACACCATTGACATAAGCCCAGTAAGGATTTTTCCGAGACCTAACGTTCAGCACCACATGGCAGGCAGTGGACTGCAGCTGTCTCATGTTCTATCACTAGGCAATTGGAAAACACAATTTAAATGGAAGAGACCGACACAAGAAGCAAGAACATTAGAGAAGTTGGTGACATCTGTAAATCCCACATTTTTTGGTAATGACTGTGATGATATACGTTTGTGACGGAGTAATGTGAGAAAAGGAACACAATTAGTATCTTCCTGATCTAGACTCATCGGTAGGAAGGAGTGTTTCTGTGGTGAGCTTGTCACATATCAGTAACACCTGTTACACTGCCTATTGTTAAGCTAAAATAAGATTTGGGGGTACAAATTAACACCATCTATTCCACCATATTTACGCTGGATCCACAGCCTATACTTCTCGGGCAGAAATGAGAGGAAATACATCGAATCTTATCAGGAGACAGTCCACAGAAACATCGATTCCCCAGGTTTTCTAGCAGTTTACAGTGCTGTGTTCGATCATTTTGTAAATCATGTTAATAATCTCCGTGGTTTGCCGCTTTATTTCCCCGAGGAAAGGCACGCCTGGGGCACATTATTTTAGTGCCGAGGCTCACAAGAAAGCAATAACTGATAGTTTATCCTCCTTTGGTGATGCTTGTTATGCATCGCCTCGATTGTGATCGTGCTTGGTTTCCAGTTAGCAGAGATGAACTAGGCTACACTTAGGCCTAAACCGTTGGTATAAAGCTGGTAAACGACATGAACAGGTGCAGTAGGAGTAGTGAAAACGAAATGGTGTCCTTTCTGATCAATAAAGGCAACAACGTGCCTCGAGACCCAGGTGACACACTGCCACGTTGAGAAGTGATGGGAATCCCCTCAAGCGTCTCTTCCTCCCAAAGTTTTCATCATTTTACCTGATCTCAGCGGACTTTTCATTATTTTCTGTAGCACTGGAAAGCGTGATTGTGATTATAGGGGCCTGGAATAAGTACAAATAGAAATAAAGAAGCAATCATGTTAATTGGAATTTGATCACAAGTACGTGCGCAAGAGAATGGGCTAAAGGCCACCTGAACCCGGGCGAGACACTCCATCTCCACCACTCAAAGAAGAGGGTCTATTACGATTTTTTTTAAACACAACTATATTGCTACATGGATGACAATAGTTTAATCATGTCATAACAGTATTTGGCACTGCGCCCTGAAGCAGATTCCATAATTCCGACAGCAGCCATTACGCACGAAACAGCGTGGTTTATCACAAAATCAAAACGTGTTACCTGGCGGTCCGGTCTCCTATGTATCAGCGGTTATTCTCCACATAAAGCACGGTATATTAAAAAGCCACAGTGAAACGAATACATTTCGAATATAATCTAATATAGTTGATTCTACGAATTAAGAGTGTTTACCAATGCGGGACGTGGCAGGCGATTAACAGCTCGTTGTTACGCGTAGTTCCAACGAATCGGTGCGTAGGATAATACGCATGTATTTACCAATGAACCTGTGTAAACGCCAGAAAAGATACATCTACATGAACCCCACCATACTATAGTTTACGGACTTGATAAGGTAAATATGGAAAACGGAACAATCATGGGCACATTCAAAACAATCTCGTCTGAGTGCCGAAAGCGTGCGTAATTGTCTTTGCCGGTTAGGTTTTCAAATAACCTCAGAAAATTGAGAGTGGTGTCAAAACCACGACCATACGCTCACAATCCCTACAATCCCGACTAACAATCCCTACCGCAGTAAACATATCAAATCCAGCGGGCTGTTAACTTAATTTCAGAACCGGTATAATTACTCCCATCTCACCCGAGTATCACAGTAAAAGTAAACATCCTTAATATGGTCCCGCATACGGCAATTAAGATTCAATCTGTGGTGTCTCGCCACTTTCCCTTCTAATGACTGCACTTGCTCTCCGTCTATCTTTTAACCACAGCATTTGAAGAATTACACTGTTAACTTGGCCTATAATTGCTTGTGACTGTCCCCAAATTTGAAGCCACTTCCTAGAAACAATCATGTTTACACTCACACGGGTTGCCAACTCGAGTCTGTCTTTATTGAGCTTGCTTGGAGACTAATTTAGTGTAAAATTGGCTATGATGGACCGGGAGAGTGACTGCGCCTCCCCTCAGCGTGCTGGGATTGTGAGAGGAGAGGGAAACTCTATTGATGTGCTCACTGAGCAATTTGGGGGAAGGATTTTTGGGGAAGACTGATATGCCCTCTAAACAACTGCTTGTCGTATTCCCTCTAATCAATTTAATCGATCAGTTGTGGATTTTTACCAACAAATTGACCTGCAAAATGAATAGATTCATGTAGTTGTTAGTAGGCCTGTAGAGTATCATATTAGGCTATTCATTTTAAGTAGACTATTTGTTAGTCCACTGCCTCTCGATTATATTCCACAAAATGTATTTATCAAATTAATTGGATGAGCTGCAAACCTTTCATGTGATAATCTATTAGATTCACATTATGAATCAAGATTCAAACCGTAACTCACATAGCACTGGTCTGTATCTTAGTGTGGCCTACTATGACAGCAATACAATAGCTCGGCCTATGTATAACTTTGCAAGTGGCCATATTTTATACAACTATTGCTTCAAATGTGATTTCAGTGTCTCTGCTATTAACTCAACATACTCTAGAGCAACATTTCTCCGAGCCTAATCCTTCAGGGAGCTGGGACCAAAGTGCAGCTCTCTAGAGAAAACATTCCTCTATACCAGTATTTACAATTACTCAATGCAATTGATATTCAATGCACGGAGCTACTTATGTAGACTCTACACTAAAATGAGCCTGACATGTTTCTCCAGGAATTGTATTTCCTCTCCTTTAACAGTGTTTTTATTTGCGTGTACAGCAACAGTGTGTTTTTGCCAATCAGCCACAATATGGCATGGCATGTCGGGTGTCGATTCATGGCTCAGCAATTATGAGTGGAGTTTGAAATAACCTACTGTAGTCTACACTGTCTGAACCCTGATCAGAGTGTTCTGGAGGTCACGTCTATGTGGATACCTTCCCATGCCGGATTTTCCTTGGACTCAAACCATCAATATCTTTGAATATGATCCACCTTTCAAATCTATTTCTCTTGTTATAATATTGCATAAGAAGTGCTGTCATCGAAAAATAAAAGCTCAAATTGAGGTAGTAGTAAAATTCGGTAGTGAGTGTGTATGTGTGTGCGTGTGTATGGTGTGTACAATAGTGCATTTGCGTGTGTGTAGACGTGTATGTAGGCTTATCCCATCTATTGATCATTAGCTGAACAGCTATACGGTAGCTCTCCAAATGACGAGAGCTACGGACAGGAGAGCTACGGTATGGCTGTTCTATCTCTGTTACTTTAAGGCTCTGCTCTGCTCTTCCCTGACCTCGTTGTTCTAGGGCCGCGTTCGAACTTTGCAAGAGCAGAAAAGATGGATCGCATGAATCACTCCAGTCAATGGACCGGGAATGTGCCCATCTGCTGGTGTATGCGAAACGATAAATAATCATTAGCCCATATCCTCAGACAGCACCTTGGCTACTCTATCACTGACCCTCACACACACACACACACACACACACACACACACACACACACACACACACACACACACACACACACACACACACACACACAGAGTGAGTGGGAGGAGTAAATACACATAATATACAATATTTCAAATGTAATTCAGCACCTGGACAGGATCTTTCCCTAGTTCTGGTAGACCTAACCTCCACTACAGGCCTTACCAACAGCTCCATCACAAGCATCTCCTTAACCTCTACAAATGTAGTTTACACCACATAAATGTCTCTGCCACACAACAATGTCATATCACTTTATCCCTGTGAGCCCCACCTGTTCCATGGTAGGTCGAACAGAAAAGGAGCATCTCCCTCCCTCCCTCCCCAGACTACTACCACCACACTGCCCAGATTACCACCACCACACTTCCCAGACTACTACCACCACCACACTTCCCAGACTACTAACACCACACTTCCCAGACTACTACCACCACCACACTTCCCAGACTACTACCACCACACTTCCCAGACTACTACCACCACCACACTGCCCAGACTACTACCACCACCACACTGCCCAGACTACTACTACCACCACACTGCCCAGACTACTACCACCACACTGCCCAGACTACTACCACCACACTTCCCAGACTACTACCACCACCACACTGCCCAGACTACTACCACCACACTTCCCAGACTACTACCACCACACTTCCCAGACTACTAACACCACACTTCCCAGACTACTACCACCACCACACTTCCCAGACTACTACCACCACACTTCCCAGACTACTACCACCACACTTCCCAGACTACTACCACCACACTTCCCAGACTACTACCACCACACTTCCCAGACTACTACCACCACACTGCCCAGACTACTACCACCACACTTCCCAGACTACTACCACCACCACACTGCCCAGACTACTACCACCACACTTCCCAGACTACTACCACCACACTTCCCAGACTACTACCACCACACTTCCCAGACTACTACCACGACACTTCCCAGACTACTACCATTAGATACGGCTGCCACTCTGGTTGCCACTCTCCACTCTTTTTCTGCCCTCTTTGACGCTTCACTGCCAACACTGAAACTACATGTTACAGAATCAGAACATCCACTTAAATATTTATACATGAAGCAATGAATAAGTTACGTGTAAACGAATGAAGCTAGTTTTCTAACCCTATCTCTCATCGCTCAGTTCATCTCACTCCACCAGCCTAGTAAAATCAGTGCATATGGCACATTCAGTCAGTCATGTCAGAATAATATCAACTTTACAAACAGCCAAAGGTTATGCACCCCTCCCCTCCTCTCAGCTCGCTCCATAGATCACTCTATTCTAAATCTCTGATGACAATCTTTCCTCACCCACTTTGCACCATGAAATATAGATATTTTTTACAATGCACAGCACATACGGTAGGCCTATACATACACATGTGAAACATAAGAAAGCAAAAGTGTGAACTGGATCATGGTGAGAGGGGGTAAGTGTCATGTGGTGAGTAGGGTGTATGAAGCAGGGCGGAATCTCTTCTTCCATTGCCCCTGTCTTGTGATATGAGATTACTACGTGAAAAGTGTGGAGGCCAGCAGGAAATCTGGGTACATTTCCATACATGGGCCTCATTTTCCCTGTCAGCTGTTTCCCTGACATTGAGATAAAGGATGAGGGAGGGCAGAGGGTGAGGTAGGGTGGGTGTCAGCCTGGCTGTCTCCCCACCACCCTGCTTGCTAGGCTGTGACATGTTGTAGACAATTACATTTCAGTCCATCTCCCTCAATCAAATTATGTTAGAGGAAGTAGACCTTGGATTGACCGCCCAGCAACAAAAGCTCTGTACGCACGAGCTAAATTCATAAACTAATAGGTGATAAACATGTATTTTTTAAAGGTCACACCAAAAGGTTACCCATAAATACCTAGATAAACAAGATGATGTAATCATTAAGACATAAAAACAAACTACATGCTCAAGATTCCATTCCCTTCTCTTTAAATGTTTATCATTAGGAAGTAGAAAGTGTGAGAAAAGGGGAATGAAGAGAGCAAAAGAGAAAATGAGAGAAATGAACACAACATGATCTTTGTATAAGCAGTAGAGCTTATTATACCAGCACTAATTTCCCCCCAGGAGCTCATTAAAGTCTTGAGAGTGAGCAGCAGTTAGAGAAGAGTGGTGGAAGCCCCCAATCACCAGACTGAATCTCTCTCTCTACAACGGATCTTGGGCCAGGCAGGCAGCACAACGTCACTGGGAACAACACACACCGCCATACACACATAAAGAACATCAACATAGTTCTTTGGTTCTCAAGAACACGCACACAAACGCACACACACATTACATCTTGATCATCACTTACTCCAGCCAAATTTTGGGAATTCATTGGAAGATGGGGAGATGGATAGAGAGACGGTCATATATGTTATGCCAACTAGGTTTCAGCAAATTAATCGAGAGTTTCGGATTAGGTTTAAGAAAAATAAAAGTACCACGTATATTTTATTGGATAAATGCAAATAAAAAACAATAGATAAATCGATTGATTGGTAAATAAAAGGGAGGATTTGTCTCTTCTAAATATTCACATGTATTTTACAGTTAATAATCAGAATAAAATTCCTTTATAGTTTTTCTGGTATAGTTTCAGTTTAGCCACATTTCGACCGAAACAAGAACAAGAAGCATCAGTAGTTAAGGGCAGCCTCATAATCCACACACAATCACTAAGTTTTAACATTAAAATACGGAAACACAGATATTCAACGAGATTCTGTTAATCACATATTATATCATATAGAAACTTTCAGATTTTATATATGTCCAGTATACAGCAAGAGTCTTTAGAGTTTCAGCAATCATCCAATCATGACAAAGCAATCATGACAAACCAATCCTTACTGGGTGGAGAAGGCTAGAAAGAAGAGCAGCAGAGGGGAGGATAAAAGAACAGGAGAGGAGTAAAGGACAGAAGGAGTATTGAACAGGGGATCAATAAACATAAAGAAATGGGGTGGGGAGTGAGGAGGACTTGGTGGTACAGTACTGTATCTGTCTGGACTTGAAATGACAGAAGTGGATGGGATGGAGAAAATGTATTGTACACAGACATAAAACAAATAAAAATGGAGTCACAGAAAATGGATGGGGATGGATGGCCATACAGACTGTGGAAACATGGTCGATGCAGCTCTCTGACTGTAGGTAATATAGACACATTCCTCAAAGCAGATGCAGAAAGAGATGAAGGGGTGGACTTGGCCTCTAGGTTTTACTCTCTTTAATGTTTTTAAATGATAGTATTTCTGAGGATAAAAAAGTTTTGGCTGTCCAGAGCTGTAGTCAGGCAGCGGAGTGAGTGAGTGTGTTGGAGAGCCTTCCCAACTAATTATACCCTACTCATCTCTTTAACTTCCTCTCACATATCTTTTTCTCTCCTCTTCTCCCTCTTTCTATATCTTTCATTCTCTCTCTCTGTCTCCAGTCTCCCAAGCAGCCGAGCTCAGAAGAATTAGTCCCTCCAGTCTCCTCTCTTCTACATGGGGAAGACCAGGAACCCAGAGAATGTGGAGTACTTCCAGCCCCCCATGAGGTTTCCTCTCTCCAGTTTGAGGTAGGCTCGGTCCCCCTTCTCCATTTGGATCAGCACTCCGTTACTGGCAGCCTCACGAGTCACATCCTGGTCCCCAGCGAAGGCCGAGATCACAGGCCATCCATTATGCATCAGGCTTACCTACAGAAGAGGACATATACTACAGTTACATATGGTTAAATACACCCACAGCTCCACACCCACAGCTCCACACACACACACACACACACACACACACACACACACACACACACACACACACACACACACACACACACACACACACACACACACACACACACATGCACACACACACACACATACAATACTAGAACACAGAGGACACAGACATGAACATTACATAATTTCACTCATTCAGACTCATGCACGGTTCACCCTCCTTGTGCCAAGTTTAAGAGAGGAGAGTAGTAAAAACGCCCATTGACTGATACATGCCCTTAACATTCAAATAGACACCATCTAAATCATGAATAAGAGTGCATAAAAGAGATCAAAACACTCATCTTAGGCCTGAAAGATTAAGAGGTGCTAGGTTTTAGAGCAAGATAGAGCAAGAGAGATGTCATCTAAGAGAGGCAGGACAGAGCAGCCTCTGTTCAGTGTGCTAAATGAGTCCACAGTGAGCAGGGAGGTGGACTGGAGGAAGCCCAAGCCTCTGCATACATCACTCCCATCCAGCCAGGGCCCAGGGGAGACTCACTCAGCTCCCACCCAGCACCATCCCACCCACACTGAGGAGGGGAGAGGGAACCTCGATCAGCTGGATGGTCAAACTGGGGGAAATCCCTCTTCTGTGGCAGTGATGTATGGAACTAATAAACTAGTGACAGAACCGTGGCAGGATGGTCCTGTTCTCAGTAGAGTAATGAGGGGGAGGCTAGGAAGAAGGGTGAGAGGGTGAGGAACACAGACCACGTGTACCAACTCACAGCCTGACTGAGCCCTGTGTTCAGTGTTCTCTGTGAGTCTGATAATCACCACCCCTTCACCAAAAACACCACCACTCAATCATGCCAGCCACTGCAAATTACAGTGTAATGTGTAAATGGCATAATGGCTGGTGCATGGTGTCAGCATTCCATTGAGCTGCTGAATTCATTAACGCGTAAGCACCCAATTAAGCCCAGAGAGAGAAGCTTTAGATATATATTTGGTGAGTGTGTTCCCGCCCACAGTTTAATGCAGCACTTAGCTGTAATGAAAAAGAAGACATTGTCCTCTCATGACACATAAATTCCTGTCCAAACAGACAGATGACAGCAGTGACGTGACACCAGACCACTTTCTCTCTACTGAAGGGAGACACAATGACTGGCCAGTGGACAGCAAGGATATATTTAGAAATGTCATTTTTTTGAGAGAAGTCATCTTTAATAGTATGGTGCACTTAAAAAAGTTTTTTTTTTACTTGATCAAAGTTGCATAAGGGAGACTCATGGAGAAGAGTGCTAAAAAAAATGCACATATTTTTTACAGCGGTTATGGTGGCTCATAATAAACACTCATGTGCTCACATGATTGCAATACCTTATGCAATCTTCACATCAGCTTCTCTTTTAAAGAGAAACTTCTACTTCATATTAATAATCTCCAGCGTCACCCCAACATCAACATATGTGAAAATGGCACATTTCTATGTTTTGTAGTAAAAAATAATGAGAAAGATGTGTTTCCAATGACATCATTGGTGTGCATCCTGTGAGTTTGACCAATTGTGAGTAGGCATTGCCTGCCAATTGCCTACTAATTGTCTACTAATTGGTTGATGATGTCATGGAAACATTTATCTTCTTCTGCCTTTTTTTTAACTACAAAACATAGAAACGTGCCATTTTCACAGATGTTGATGTTGGGGTCATGCTGGAGATTATTAATATGAAGTTGAAGAATTGTGAAATTTCCCTTTAATGCATGTGGAGGATGGTCTCAAGAGCCCCCATCCCGTATAGTGTGAGGTTCTGTCACCTTCATATCTCACTGTCAGTTTGAATGGCTGTTTGCCTACTCTTACATAAATGACATGAAGCTAGCCCTCTAAAGTCTGCAAGCACGAGGCAAGTACCTTTCAGACTGGGCTAGTAGAAAATGTGCCCAACTGGCACAGATTTTGGACCAAGTAAGTAAAAAACTGTGGTGTACATGCCCCTCTGGCCAGTGTGCCCAAAATCCTGAAATTCCATCACTAGTATAGGGACTCATACTAAACTACTGTTATTGATTAGTTGGGTAATAGATTTTTTCAGGGTTTAGTACTTTGTAATTGGGGCTCATATGTAACACTCAATGACCATGGTGTATGCTTATGAGGAGGTGAGCTATTTATGAATGTTTCATGATGGTAATGCCTGTATTCCCCCTTCAATAGCAAAACACTGGAGTTGTAAGACTCTCCTGTGTCCACATCCTTCTAGAAAGAAACTGGAATGTTTTCAATCTCTATCTCAACCAATGTAAATCTATGTTTCTCTCTCTCTCTCTCTCTCTCTCTCTCTCTCTCTCTCTCTTCCCTCCCTCTCTTCTTCCCTCCCTCTGTATCCACATGACAAACGGTTCTAAGGCAATCAAACAGTGTGAGTTTTTAACACAGCATTTGTGGCTGTTGGACTAGTGAACTGAGCTGTGAATCGTCTCCTTTTTGTTATTTGATTTCCAGATATATGGAGGATGCTACATTTGTTATCTTAAAGTCATTATATCTTTTGTGACGAAATAATTAACAGTGAAATATGTTTTAGTGTACTGTAGTTAGTTGCATGAGTCAGGTGTCTGTAATGTGTACCTCTGTTTATGGTTAGTTGGACTCAATGACATAATGGATGAATATGGTTTTACAGGGCTTTTCCTTTTCATTTTGCTTGCCTGGTTTGTTTTCAATTAATTAATTTAGCTTCCAATATGAGATGAATATGAGAATGTAATACTGTAGCCCTGTGGATTTCACTGCATAATTAGACCAGGGTTTAATTAGTGAAATATGCAATCTAATTAAGAGGGGCTGGTTTTAAAAGCCACGTTGTCTGTGTTAAATGTGATTTAAAGAGGGTTACATCTGATCAAGCGTATTCGCTTATTTAGCGCACCAAAGGATTAGGCTTCTCCATTTGTGGTTCTTGCATGGGGAACATGAGTTGTGAGTCGCTGCTCGATGGATTTGCGCGGCAAAATATGTATATGTGTATGTGTATGTGTATGTGTATGTGAAGCTGCTTGGGTTTGGTCTATTTGGACCTGTTTAGACTTTTCACTTGCTGTCAAATGCAGACGCCAAGTCACGCAGCAGGACAGAAGGAGTTCTACGCTGCCGCTGTCCAAGGTCCAGAAACCGCACCCGCAGCTACTGTACTGGCTAACTGGCTGTTCCTGCGCCAAAATGGCTCCATAAGCTTATCGATTAATGATGATGCAGTGGCTGACTTTCATCTGCAAACTACCATTTTCTCTGGGGAATCATATCTCACAAATCTACACATTATTTCTAGGGGAATCGTTTTTGAATATACTAGTGTATTCAACTTTTATGAGGTCTACCAGCGGGTGTGCGTGCGTGACGCACACACACACACGCACATATTAAATAAAGTATTCATTATTTGTAGGCTTACGGTGGACTGACCTGGATCGTTTGGCGATTATACACTTTCACCACGTGGAAATTAAAACTGAAAATCCCTTTGCGCGGGGCGATGAAATTGCTCCTTTCCTCGTCGAAGTTCTTACCAACGTTTACAAGTATCTGAGGAAGAGAGAAAGAATGTAAAAAGGGAAAAGACACACTAACATCAAAGACACTCGTCGTTGTCATAGTATAAATGCTTTATAATGTCTTTCAATTACAAAGTTCAAAGGAAATCACGCAATGCAGCCTTATATATTGTAGCTCAGATGGCATTTGACTATAACTTTGTTAGTTTCAAATTAAAACCATTACAGAAACCAAGTTAATCAATTTTGGAATTAATCCATCGATTACGTTTTGAGGCTCAAATGACTAATTTTGTGAGATCAAAATCCGCCCAAGCAGAAACATTTAATTGAATTGAATAGCCATTTGGCGGCGATGAACCTTTTGAGATATGGAGTAGCATGGATTAATACTCCACCCTCATGACATGGTATTACATTATTTGGAGAGATGTCAGACTTCATTTCATATCATCAAAATGAACTTAAATATTCAAAGGCTGACTACTTTCAACTGTCTTTATCTATACATCTAATATATATATATATCTCTAAAACAGCGAACCTCCATTCTCCACCTCACGAATAGAATAGCCAGTGAGCTTTTTGTTTTATAGATTTACAACAGTCATCCAATACCCCTCCAGACACTCGCTCTCCATGACCAAGGTAGCCATACAGTATGATATAGCAGACAGACAGTTCAGTGAAAGTTACCTGGTCAAAGTAGATGACCATAGTCCGGTTACTCATCTCCGAGGGCTCGTGGTTTGTGTTTCTCACCGCGGAAAAAGCCACTTTGGCGCTCCCGGAGCGCACCGATATCCCGAGCGCGGTCCCGGTGGGATCCGAAGTTGGGTTGGAATCGCAAACAACCAGACATTTCCCCTCGAGTACGATGGGTTCGGTCTCGTTTTGAGCGTTCACTAGAGTCACTAGCCACACTGCACCCAGTAGGAGCGTCAACATTACGGCAATTTCACTATGCACTTCGTTGCTGTATCCCGCACAAAGAAAGGGATAGTTTTCTGATTTCTCCGATAGATAATATAGTACTTCTCTTCCGCAAAATTCAGCCTATTAAAATGACCAAATCCTTTTCGCTTCTTGAATTAAACCTCTTGTGTGCTCTAAGTATTGGAAAAGGTCAAAGACAGGTTTGGTTTACCCGTTTATTTTTTATTTTTTAATGATGAGTCCCCCTTTACCCAGTCGTTTCCACTGTTAACTTTTTCCCCCCTCGGCTCAAGCCTCCCCGCGCCTTCTTGTCACTCCGTAATCGAATAACCAGTCGAGAGCGGTACGAGGCCCTTGTCGAGTTGAAGCGCAGATGAATACATAGCGCGGGGTCTTCTTCTTGCGCGTTGAATTATTGATATGTGAGATATTAGAGCTGAAACACAAAGGCTCGGACGCGCAATGCTCCCGCCCGCTCCTTTTCAGCAGACTCCTCCCTCCGGGCCCCAATCACAGATGAACGTATCTCCAGAGTTCCAATCGTCGCACTCGAGCCTGCCTCCCCACCATGTGACCGCGGCAGAGTAGTTTTCACGCTCCGGAGGTGTTTTACAGGTGGACTCGGCTCGAGTAGACACCGGAGCGGATGACGCCCCAATGTTCGAGAGGAGAACCTACACGGACCACCAATTCTTTTATCAGCATTACTTAGATTTTGGACGCTGTGAAGAATTGCCAATGAAGAAGGAATAATAACAGGACGAAAATCTAACATCTGGATTCAAAGAACCACGGCAGAGGCGCAATGCAAGTTTCTTACCCTCACGTGAAAGCCTAAGTATTGTTTAGGGATATCGATCATGCATGAAGAGAGATAAGAGAGGACGTTCTGAAATGCTATATTGATCAAGAAATGTTACGACTCGTCAACGACAGAAGGAGTATTGCATTGATTATGAGAACGATTGAGGGATAATATAAAAATATAAACACAGCTATAGATAAAACTCATAGGGAAAATCAACTATTTTATATGTTTCTCTACCTCTCATGGTGGTACCCCGCACAAGGGAAAAGCGAATGTTAAACCAGGGAAGATGACTTGGCTTATTGTATTGTTTCACATGAGTCTTCGCCTGCAGTTTAAACATGATTACGGAATCAGCCTGGCGTCTTTCTGTTCTGTTCTGTGTATGTAATGTTATGAAGGCTATCGTTGCCTGCGGAGGGCCCTGTCCAAGTCGCATTTGACGAGGCTCGCTCTGTCTGCGCCAGCGCAATGGCTCCATGATATTTAATAAATGAGATCACTCTGTTCCTTTTAGGTGGAGAGACAAACAAAACCACATGAAGAAAAAATTTGTGAAATAACAACAACTAACATTTATTTACTACATAAGTAAAGCGACTAATATAACATGATGATATCAAACACAATTTTAATGAAAGTTTATAGAGTGTTCTGAGACGAATGACTGAAAGTTGAATGGCGCTCTCCAAGGCACCAGTTAATGCTTTTCAGCACCGGAAAAAAGGACAGCTCCTGTCATGACAAGCAAACGAAAACATTGTGCAAGTCAGCCTACAATGGAATAAGTATCACTTAGATGAGATGCTGCACCATCGCACCAACACTGCCTGGTATGGCAACTGCTCGGCCTCTGACCGCAAGGCACTACAGAGGGTATTGCGAATGGCCCAGTACGTCACTGGGGCCAAGCTTCCTGCCATTCAGGACTTCTATACCAGGCGGTGTCAAACGAAGGCCTTAAAAATTGTCAAAGACTCCAGCCACCCTATTCATAGACTGTTCTCACTGTTACCACACAGAAAGCAGTATTGGAGCGCCAAGTCTAGATCCAAGAGGCTTCTAAACAGTTTCTACCCCAAGCCAAAAGACTCCTGAACATCTAGTCAAATTAATATCCAGACTATTTGCACCCCCCCCCTCCACTCCACTGCCACTCTGCTGTAATCTATGCATAGTCACTTTAATTAACTCTACCTACATGTACATATTACCTCAACTAACCGGTGCCCCCGCACATTGACTCTGTACCGGCACTCCCCTGTATATATTGTTCTTTTTTACTGCTGCTCTTTAATTACTTGTTACTTTTATCTCTTATTCTTGTCCGTAGTTTTTGAAACGGCACTGTTGGTTAGGCGGCTCATAAGTAAGCATTTCACTGTAATTTCACTGTGTTGTATTCAGCGCATGTGACTAAAACAATTCAATTTTATTTGATTTGAGACAAGATTCTGTTGCCACAGGACTCTGCTTCAGTAAAAGCACAAGTGGGAGTTTCAAAACCTCCAGCAGTTCTATTGAACTAACAAGCAAGGAGATCATAGCTTGGACAAAAGGCATGTCAAAGTGAACACACATACCCTGAATGGAAACCTCTCCCAAAGCTCTATTTTTTCCAACATCCCATCCCCTTATCACGTTTGATGTGTTAGTTTGAAGTTCTGCAATCTTGTGAGAGGATAAGTGTCCCTTTCCTGCTTTGGGGATGCATAAAGGTATGGAGGCCAGGTGGAGAAGGTGGGAAGACTCAGAGAAAGTGTTAAGTACTAGCTGCAGTAGTTTATGTGTCGGGGGGCTAGGGTCAGTCTGTTATATGTAGAGTATTTCTCCTGTCTTATCCGGTGTCCTGTGTGAATTTATGTATGCTCTCTCTAATTCTCTCTTTTTCTCTCTTTCTTTCAATCTTTCTCTGTCTCGGAGGACCTGAGCCCTAGGACAATGCCTCAGGACTACCTGGCACGATGACTCCTTGCTGTCCCCAGTCCACCTGGCCGTGCTGCTGCTCCAGTTTCAACTGTTCTGCCTGCGGCTATGGAACCCTGACCTGTTCACCGGACGTGCTACCTGTCCCAGACCTGCTGTTTTCAACTCTATAGAGACAGCAGGAGCGGTAGAGAAACTCTCAATGATCGGCTATGAAAAGCCAACTGACATTTACTCCTGAGGTGCTGACTTGTTGCACCCTCGACAACTACTGTGGTTATTATTATTTGACCATGCTGGTAATTTATGAACATTTGGACATCTTGGCCATGTTCTGTTATAATCTCCACCTGGCACAGCCAAAAGAGGACTGGCCACCCCTCATATCTTGGTTCCTCTCTAGGTTTCTTCCTAGGTTTTGGCCTTTCTAGGGAATTTTTCCAAGCCACTGTGCTTCTACACCTGCATTGCTTGATGTTTGGGGTTTTAGGCTCGGTTTCTGTACAGCACTTTGATACATCAGCTGATGTAAGAAGGACTATATAAATAAATTTGATTCGATTTGATGAGGAACATTTCACCAGAGAAATCTCATGCACTGTTTTTCTGCAAAACTAGACCCACCCACACAAAGAAGCTCTTTTACAGACTGCAGTTTTCCATAATACGCACGCACACACACACGCACCCACGCACACACGCACGCACGCACGCACGCACGCACGCACGCACGCACGCACGCACGCACACACACACACACACACACACACACACACACACACACACACACACACACACACACACACACACACACACACACACACACACACACACACGCAGTGAGACAGTGAGGCACTGCATGTACCACCAAGGTGTATGGCATCAAATCAGCGTGCGAGATGGCACTGTCGAGCAAGATGAAACATCATTGAGCAAGCAAACACTGAGTCAAGAGTGCAGAGGATGGTTCCCGCAAGCAGAGGATGAGTACCACGAGTGCACAGACCAGTCGAGAGCGCAGAATGTTGTCGAGCGAGCAGAGGATGGGTCCTGCAAGCTCACAGGCAGCAGGGGCATGCAGATTAAACTAGAGTTGCATTGTGACTTTGAGAAAGCAGAAAATCATTGCGGCACGCAAAATATTAATTCAAAAGCAGAGATTTTGTTTTATTTTGCACAAAGTCAGAATTATTATGGCTAAACCGCGCCTATTTAAACTATTTATCTTCTTAAACTCTGGTTTTAAACCTAACCCTAACCTTAACCACACTGCTAAGCGTATGCCTTTCCCTAACATTAAATTAAGACCAACAAGCACATTTTTGTTTTCCCAAATTTTTATGATGCAGACAATTTTGACTTTGTGGCTGTGTTATCTACACAATTTTGACTGTGAAATGCAAGGTGATGGTGGTGAAGTAGGGATGATGGCCAATGATAAAAAGGTAAGCTCAATATTTTTTCATTAAAGAACCTAACCAACCAACTAATCAACTAACCTATCTTGCCTAATCAAAAGCAGGTTATTGATTAGGCAAGCTATGTAGGTTAAGTAGGCTACTGTAGCAGCTAGCTAGTTAGCTAGTTATCTATCTAATGTTTAGCCACATATAAAAGTTCCCAGTATCTTTGGTTTAACCAAGATTATTGTAGCTACCTGGCTAAGTCAACAAGGTGTTAGTAGAGAAGGAGGTATTGGAAGACTAGCATGACTGGGAGGGAGTGGTGGAGGAGGGAGAGGCAGGGGGAGAACAGACAGGGAAGGCCCTCACTGGGGAAGAGGCCTTTGATTGAGATGGGGTGAGAGGGAGCCGTGAGAGATCAAACTCCGAACTAAACAGCCACCATTGTAAAGGTCTAATTGCATACTTTAAGATACAGTCTATTTGAAATACACATTTGATTACTTTTACTCAGGCATTTGTGTTGCAGTTACAATATACGAGAATGACCTCCAACCATCTTCTCTCTCTCCATCTCTGTCTCCATGCAGGCCCACTTGTAGTATGTGGTGGGGAAGTTGTTCTCTGCTTGTCTCACAGAAATAGGAGGTACAGGAGTCCACTCTGTTCCATGTACCCTGGCTCTCTACGCACATCACTCTGGGAACTTTCTGCAGGTAACCATGATTTCTATCAATCACCCCGTAACTTAGTCATTAGTGGTATTGAGAGTTCCTCTAATTGCTTTGACGCTGTATGGAGGCATAGTTATTATGACATTTATCAAGCAGAGAGGATGACATGTTATTGACTTTGTCCAACCGTTATTTATTTGGTTAGAAATATGGTTCTATACAGAGGATGGACCAATACTGAATGTGTAGAAGTAGGTTAGGTAAGGGATGAAGTGAAAACCTACAGGAGGATAGCTCTCTACGATGAGGGTTGGGTATTAAATGACAGCAAGCTGTTAAATACTGAACCATACTGACTGACGAGTGACACGGATTGGTACAGCTCGCCTCAATCCGGCATAGTATGTTATGTATGCCTCTTTTGATACAGCAGCAGTCTTTAAATGGACTGTTACCTTGAATGCAACACTAACATGTTAAAACGTGTCAACTCCAAATGAACTCTGTCTATGACATTTCCTGACATTATATTTTTACTGTCTCTCACTGCAGTTGTTTTCCCAGGAGACAGATCAGGGTGTGTGTAGAAAACATGTCTGACAAGGTCTAGTCTAGTTAATTGCCCTGGATCACTACACCTATGAGGCAGAGGATGCCGAGTTTGGACCTGTGAGTCACCTTTGACCTTGACATAACTTTCTTCCAAGGATTTTGGGGTCATGGGTGTTCCCTAACTCATCTTGTGCCTTACACAAATCAGCAAATATGTTTCCCTCCACCTTTCACAGGGAAGTCCTGACCAGGGGTATCAAACTCCAATGTCTATGAACCTGTTGTGCTGGCGTAGTTACCGGACCTGTCACAACTTCTCGCCGAAGTTGGCTCCTCTCCTTGTTCTGGCGACGTTCGGCGGTCGACATCACCGGCTTTCCAGCCATTGCCGCTCCGTATTTCATGTATCCATTTGTTTTGTCTTGTTCCCTGCACACCTGGTTTTCATTCCCCAATCGATCTACATGTATTTATTCCTCTGTTCCCCATCATGTCTTTGTGTAAGATTGTTTGTGTTATGTGTGTATTGTTGACGCGCCAGACTGACTTGTTTTTCCCGTGTTATTTTTCCCGAAGATGTTTATTGTTAAGCATAATTCTTGTGACTGTTTTGCGTGTTTTGCACTTTTGCCTAAATAAAGTGTGCACCTGTTCACAAATCACTGCTCTCCTGCACCTGACGTTGCTACCAGTATGCACACATATGACAGGACCAGTGGGAGGAGGTGTTGATGACAGTGATGCGTCCCAGTGTGAGCTCAACAAACAGCCGCTGTGCCAACACCATGCCTGATGACAACCAAATGATATTCTTCCACCCTGGATCATAGTAAACACACACCTAGTTTCTCTCTCTGTGTATGTCTGTTGTGTGTGAGAGAGTGAGTAATGCATGTGTGTGCGTAGTATGTGATGTACGTTTTGTGTATATGATTCCACTCTGAGACTGTATACACCCTGTAATTATGCCTGTTTTTGTTTGCACACTCTTTTCTTGTGTGTAATTTAGTGTAGTGTTTTGTGACATCCATCTCTCTCTCGTCTGCTCAGATATCCCAAGACCAGCATTGAGGCAGGAATGGACTACACTGTTCGTCTGAGCTTGCCCCTCTACTCTGCACTTAGTGATGTCCAGTCCCCATACACACTCATCAACTTAGTTAGTTCCCATAAGGGCTGAACGATATGGGAAAATAATTTAATTTAGATTTTTGTACCAAATATTGTGAACGTGATTTTACTTGTGACTACAGATCAAAACATTTTGTTCAACTGTTGGAATCATAGAAATGGAATGATTATTATGATTTTATAGGTGGAATAGAGTGGGCACTTGGAATGCAGTTTTGTGACAAGGAATGAAAAAGTAAGGGAGGGGATGGTTGTGACAGAGTAGGAGCCAAAGTGTTGGTCAGTGTTTCCCATGGGACCCTAATTAGATTTAAATAGATGGGTACATTCAGACAAAGATTTCAGAATATTCTCTCTGATTAAGAACAAGCTGTTGCACAAACAATGCTAATTTACTCCAAAACTGTTAATGGCCTGTATTAGAGCAAACGTTTGGTTACAAGTTTTGTCCTATCTCTGTAGATTAGCTAGCTAGCGATTAGTATTAAGGGCTAACACACATCTTTTAGGCACATTTGCAGCTTGCTAAAATCAACTAACTAGCATTCTTCAAAGAGCAAGTTACACAAACAAATAGTATAGTACAGAAAACGTAGATTTATATTAAGAAGCAAAGTGGAAAGCTGCGTTGTTCTTGTTTGGAAAAATGTGTTGACTGCTTGCTGTTTGGTCAGTGCATGCAGAATGAATCTCAAGCACGAGGAAGTGCCTGCTTGAGTGACAGGGCCTGGTGTATTTGGGATTGGAAAGCGACCAATGGAGGAGAGACGGAGAGAGAACTCCGTCAACTCAAGCAATAAATCAAAAGTAAAAAGAGGGCAATATAGATGGCGAAGTGACGTTTCAAAATATGGCATCCTCTTGCGATAATGATATTGCAAATTCCAGTATTGCAATTTTGAGTAGTCGTGCTGTTCTAGTTCCCACACACACACACACTGTTAAACACTGAGACACAACTGAGACTTTTGTAAATATCATGCATTGTGCTGATTGTGCTGAATGTGCTGATGCCCAACTGAAAGAACCTGGAGATCTTCACTGGTTTTGAGGGAGGTGAAGTGGCCACCAACAGTGCCTGGGATACATTCCAGCATTACCGCTGTCTGGAGAACAACCAGAGCATGGTCAAGATCGCCTCCACTGACATCTTCTGCAACAACATCTTTAGCGTTTCAGCTCTGCTGCACCCGGGATCTAAAGGTATGGCAACACACTCACAACAGTCATGTATTACTGCTTAAATATCATGAAACATACTTATGCAGAGCATTTCCCTTTTCCACATTTTGTTATGTTACAGCCTTATTCTAAAATGAATTTAATTATATTTTCCTTAGCAATCTACAAACAATAACCCATAAAGACAAAACAAAAACAGGTTTTTAGTAATGCTTGCAAATGTATTAAAAAAAACAGAAATCACTTATTTACATAAATATTCAGACCATTTGCTATGAGACTTGAAATTGAGCTTCGGTGCATCCTGTATACATTCATCATCCTTGAGATATTTCTACAACTTGATTTGAGTCCACCTGTGGTAAATTCAATTGATTGGACATGATTTGGAAAGGCACACACTTGTCTATATAAGGTCCCACAGTTGACAGAACCCGACCGGCACTCTGACAGAGCTTCAGAGTTTCTCTGTGGAGATGGAGAACCTTCCAGAAGGACATCCATCTCTGCAACACTCCATCAATCAGGCCATTATGATAGAGTGGCCAAACAGAAGCCACTCCTCAGTGAAAGGGACATGATAGCCCGCTTGGAGTGTGCCAAAGGCACTTAAAGGACTCTCAAACCAAGAGAAACAATATTCTCTGGTCTGATGAAACCAAGATTGAACTCTTTGGCCTGAATGTCAAGCGTCATGTCTGGAGTAAACCTGTCACCATCCCTACAGTGAAGCATAGTGGTAGAAGCATCATGCTGTGGGGATGTTTTTCAGCGGTAGGGACTGGGAGACAAGAAAGGATGAACGGAAAGATGAACAGAGCAAAGTACAGAGAGAACCTTGATGAAAACTTGCTCCAGAGTGCTCAGAACCTCAGACTGGAGCGAAGGTTCACCTTCCAACAGGACAACTACCTTAAGCACACAGCCAAGAAAACTCAGGAGTGGCTTCAGGACAAGTCTCTGAATGCCCAGCCAGAGCCCGGAATTGAACCTAATCGAACATCTCTGGAGAGACCTGAAAATAGCTGTGCAGCGACTCTCCCCATCCAACCTGACAGAGCTTGAGAGGATCTGCGGAGAAGGGGAGAAACTCCCCAAATACAGGTGTGCCAAGCTTCTAGCATCATACCCAAGAAGACTTGAGGCTGTAATCGCTGCCAAAGGTGTTTCAACAAAGTACTGAGTAAAGGGTATGAATACTTACGTTAATGTGATATTTCAGTATTTTATTTTTGACAAATGTGCAAAAATGTATAAAAACATATTTTTGCTTTGTCATTATGGGGTATTGTGTGTAGATAGATGAGGAAACAAAAACATATCAAGCCATTTCAGAACAAGCCTCAAATGCAACAAAATGTGGAAAAATTCAAGGGGCCTGAATACTTTCCGAATGCACTGTATGCTCTTTTATGTGTTTTGTAACTAAAGGTCGAAGTAATGTTTCTTATGGCTCCATAATACTGACGAATGGTGTGAATTGTACACATAAACTCAATCCCACATAGTGACATCGGTCCAAACATGCAAAAGCTCTGTGCCATTTTATTTGACTTTTTCCGTTTCTCTCTCTAAAACCCCATCGGAGGAGAGGACCCAAGGTTCCTGCCCTCAGACCTCCAATGAGTTTTGAGAAGGATGTGAATTGGAGAGGAATTGAGAAGTTGAGCCGAGATTAATTGGGACAGAGCTCCAGTCATTGCTCTGTCCTTAAATCAAATCAAATTTGATTTGTAACATGCTTTGTAAACAACAGGTGTAGCCTAATAGTGAAATGCAGAGAGAAAGAGAAGAAAAATAGAAAAGTTAAACACGTAATGATGGGGGTGTTTATACACTCTTAACTTGGCTATATACACAAGGTACCTGAAAAAGGAAAGCAATAATTTTTAGAACCAATGTTTTGAGCTGTGGTATATATGGTATATATGGTATACAGTGGGGCAAAAAGTATTTAGTAAGCCTCCAATTGTGCAAGTTCTCCCACTTAAAAAGATGAGAGAGGCCTGTAATTTTCATCATAGGTACACTTCAACTATGACAGACAAAATGAGAAAAAAAATCCAGAAAATCACATTGTAGGATTCTTAATGAATTTATTTGCAAATTATGATGGAAAATAAGTATTTGGTCACCTACAAACAAGCAAGATGTCTGGCTCTCACAGACCTGTAACCTCTTCTTTAAGAGGCTCCTCGTGTCCTCCACTCGTTACCTGTATTAATGGCACCTGTTTGAACTTGTTATCAGTATAAAAGACACCTGTCCACAACCTCAAACAGTCACACTCCAAACTCCACTATGGCCAAGACCAAAGAGCTGTCAAAGGACACCAGAAACAAAATTGTAGACCTGCACCAGGCTAGGAAGACTGAATCTGCAATAGGTAAGCAGCTTGGTTTGAAGAAATCAACTGTGGGAGCAATTATTAGAAAATGGATAACATACAAGACCACTGATAATCTCCCTCGATCTGGGGCTCCACGCAAGATCTCACCCCGTGGGGTCAAAATGATCACAAGAACGGTGAGGAAAAATCCCAGAACCACATGGGGGGGACCTATATATAAGTATATATCAATAAAAAATGCAAAAATTATGCAAAAGCTCTGTGCCATTTTATTTTACAGTTGATGTCGGATGTTTACATACACCTTAGCCAACTACATTTAAACTCAGATTTATTTTTATTTTTTTATTTTTTTTTTACAATTCCTGACATTTAATCCTAATAAAAATTCCCTGTCTTAGGTCAGTTAGGATCACTACTTTATTTTAAGAATGTGAAATGTCAGAATAATAGTAGAGAGAATTATCTATTTAAGCTTTTATGTCTTTCATCACATTCCCAGTGGGTCAGAAGTGGGTCAGAATTAGTATTTGGTAGAATTGTCTTTAAAATTTTAAAAATATTTCGAGGGGCTTCCACAAGCTTCCCACAATAAATTGGTTGAATTTTGGCCCATTCCTCCTGACAGAGCTGGTGTAGCTGAGTCAGGTTTGTAGGCCTCCTTGTTCGCACATACTTTTTCAGTTCTGCCCACAAATTTTCTATAGGATTGAGGTCAGGGCTTTGTGATGGCCACTCCAAAACTTTGACTTTGTCGTCCTTAAGCTATTTTGCCACAACTTTGGAAGTATGCTTGGGGTCATTGTCCATTTGGAAGACCCATTTGCGACCAAGCTTTAACTTCCTGACTGATGTCTTGAGATGTTGCTTCAATACATCCTCATAATCTTCCTACCTCATGATGCCAAATATTTTGTGAATTGCACCAGTCCCTCCTGTAGCAAAGCACCCTACAAAATGATGCTTCCACCCCCGTGCTTCATGGTTGGGATGGTGTTCTTCGGCTTGCATCCTCCTTTTCCCTCCAAACATAACAATGGTCATTATGGCCAAACAGTTCTATTTTTCTTTCATTAGACCAGAGGACATTTCTCCAAAATGTATGATCTTTGTCGTCATGTGCAATAGGCAAGCAGCTTGGTGAGAAGTCAACAACTGTTGGCGCAATTATTAGAAAATGGAAGAAGTTCAAGATGACGGTCAATCCCCCTTGGTCTGGGGCTCCATGCAAGATTTCACCTCGTGGGGCATCAATGATCGTGAGGAAGGTGAGGGATCAGCCCAGAACTACACGGCAGGACCTGGTCAATGACCTGAAGAGAGCTGGGACCACAGTCTCAAAGAAAACCATTAGTAACACACTACGCCGTCATGGATTAAAATCCTGCAGCGCACGCAAGGTCCCCCTGCTCAAGCCAGCGCATGTCCAGACCCTTCTGAAATTTGCCAATGACCATCTGGATGATCCAGAGGAGGAATGGGAGAAGGTCATGTGGACTGATGAGACAAAAATATTGCTTTTTGGTCTGAACTCCACTCGCCGTGTTTGGAGGAAGAAGAAGGATGAGTATAACCCCAAGAACACCATCCCAACCGTGAAGCATGGAGGTGGAAACATAATTCTTTGGGGATGCTTTTCTGCAAAGGGGACAGGACGAATGCACCATGTTGAGGGGAGGATGGATGGGGCCATGTATCGTGAGATCTTGGCCAACAACCTCCTTCCCTCAGTAAGAGCATTGAAGATGGGTCATGGCTGGGTCTTCCAGCATGACAACGACCCGAAACACACAGCCAAGGCAACTAAAGAATGGCTCCATAAGAAGCATCTCAAGGTCCTGGAGTGGCCTAGCCGGTCTCCAGACCTGAACCCAATAGAAAATCTTTGGAGGAAGCTGAAAGTCCGTATTGTCCAGCGACAGCCCCGAAACATGAAGGATCTGGAGGTCTGTATGGAGGAGTAGGTGCAGTGTGTGCAAACCTGGTCAAGAACTACAGGAAACGTATGATCTCTGTAATTGCAAACCAATGTTTTTGTACCAAATATTAAGTTCTGCTTTTCTGATGTATCAAATACTTATGTCATGCAATAAAATGCAAATTAATTACTTAAAAATACAATGTGATTTTCTGGATTTTTGTTTTAGATTCCGTCTCTCACAGTTGAAGTGTACCTATGATAGAAATTGCAGTAAGTAGGAAAACCTGCAAAATCAGCAGTGTTTCAAATACTTGTTCTCCCCACTGTATAACATCCCAAAATGTAAAATAGTAAATAATGGTTACTTCTCAGAAAATATTGAACTGTCAAGAAGAGTAAAACAAGGCTGTCTGCTGTCTACATATCTTTTTATGGCCATCAAAATGATTGTTATTAAAATCAGATCCAACAAGAACATCAATGGGTTATACATTTCAGGGATTAAATACAAAAGTATATATGGTACATACAACAATCTCAGCTCTGCAGGTTTTGCTGCAAAAACAAAATAATTTGATAATTTGTTCTTGTTTTCCCCCATGTAGCCTGTTTATGGTCAGAGGTTCAGGAATCTATATCAGACATGTCTGAGTGCTATCTATCCAAAATGTAATGTGTATAAAGAAACAATATATTTGTTATGTGAACGCTGTGTATACAAGTACCATATATGTGAAATGTATACAGTATGTAACATAAAAGCTGTAAAAACAAACATTTAAAACAAAATTACTTTTGCCCAGAAAGGGTGGTGGAGAATGGGCTAATAAATTTGTTTTTTTTTTAAATAATGAATGACAGGACTCAACACCGGACTACCCAAGGGCAAGCATTTGTCAGTTCGTCCATCAGCCCAGTTAAAGGAAAGGGAAAGGGGTCGGTTGTACAACTGAATGCATACAACTGAAATGTGTCATCTGCATTTAACCCAACCCCTCTGACTCAGAGAGGTGCGGGGGGGCTGCCATAATCGACATCCACGTCTTCGGGCGCCCGGGGAACAGTGGGTTAACTGCCTTGTTCGGGGGCTGAACAACAGATTTTTTCAGCCCGCCTTTAATCCCGCCCCAACCAGCCTAAATTCAACTGAGAAAAAAAATGTACTCAAACCCAAAGGTGCCAAGACTTGAGAAAATAAGAGTGAAAATTTGACAAAGATGTGACTATTGTTGGTTGACAATTTAATGCTTTCAAATGTATCCTTTGAATGTTTATATTTTTTGATTCAGACATTTTTCTTTTTGATCTGCTGCAATGATGTTCTGCTCGCCCAAAGTCACACTTGCAAGCTTTCAAGTTTGGCCTGTCCACCTGCTCTCTTGACCACATTCTGCACTCCCAACTGGTCTGTGCACTCTTGACACTCAGCTGCTCGCAGGACCCATCCTCCTCTCAACTCAGTGTTTGTTTGCTGAATTATGTTTCATCCTGCTCGACAGCTCCATTTAGCGTGCAATGGACTACAGAGTCTCATAAAGGTGCAGTGAGGGTGTCGCAGTGACAGACTAGCCAGTCATGAGCGTCAGGATTCCCGTGAAATTTGTCGGAGAGGAGTGAAGTGGAGAGAGGTGCTAAAGAGCTGCCACAGTTTAAGCAAGACAAGGACGCAAATTGACTGGAGACCAGGGCCCAGATTTCCAAAACCTTGAGAAACTATTTCTCCTTAACTGCAATTTTTTCCCTTAACTTTAGACTTATGAAGAGACATATGTAAAGTTGCTATTCTTCAAAAAGTTCTTACTTCATTTTTTATATTTCTCCTTTAAGCAAAAAGTTAAGAAGGAATTAGATTCTTGAAAATTAAGTTATTGGAATACTTCTTTGAAATGTTATTAATTCCAAGATAGCAAAAACCTTGTCTTGAACTCAGGGCAGCAAGAGAATAAGATAATGAAAGCAATTTAGCATGTTTAAGTCACTAAAAAACTTAATCTGAAAGTTTCAGTATTGATTATTTTAAACCCAAGAACATGTTTTAGAACAGTAATCTCCGTAAGAAATATGCTAACATAATTGCCATTGCTAGCTAGATACAGTATAGTTAGATTGGTTGTCTAGTAGCAATCATCTTAAGTAGATATTTAGGAAGTTAGTAAGAAGACACTTGAGAAGTTCTTAAGACAATTATGAAATATTAATATATTGTTCAGAAATTGCACTCACAAACTTATCTTATGAATCTCTTCTTCTTCTTAAGAAGCTTCTTAAGTTTTTGCATAAGAAGTGTTTTGTGAATCTGGGCCCTGTTCTGTCTGTGGATGAGAGAGGATCATGCATAAGCCTGTCTGTCTGTATCTCTGTGTGTAAAATTAGACTGTCTACATTGACACACTAGATCTATTTACAGCACATGAAGACATTTAGGGTCATTATTCAAAAATCACCATAGGGACAAACTCATGCAGCAAATTAAATAGGAGTAGAAAATGCAAGAAATGGGCGGGCCCACTCACTCAGAATTCTAACACAGAAAAGGGTTCACGTCACATGGTGCCTTGCAGGCAGAATAATATACAGTAAATGTAATTATGTTGAGTTAGCTCTTGTCTTAATTAAACATTTGCTCATTATTTATAGACAGGTTTTTGGAGAGGGATGCGAGATTAACTTAATCAGCGTATCATCGTGTCCAGCAATTTGCAGGAAATAATGTAATCAGGTATATGTAAAGCACTACAAATGTAATTCAACAAATCACATCAGATCATCATCACAGGAGAACTGACGGTGGTTTGTCAGGAATATGGTTTGTGTCCTGTAGGTGCTGTGATTATGTGATATAACAGGGGTTGGCATATGGCTGGCTGATTGGGAATGTGAAGTACACAGCACAAGGGTAAGAGGAAAGGGGGGCAGGCAGGGCCACGAAGGGTTACACAGGGTCACCCATCCACTAGTCTAGAAGAATACTCATCTTTATGTAGCAGCAGGAGAAAGAGAAAACTCTATAGGATTCAGTGCATCTTATTCAAATAGTTTTTATAGGAAGTTTTTATCAATTACATAGAATCTCTGTAACCAGGAGAGTCTTGGTCCCAGAGTGCAGCCGAGTCAACCGTTTTTGTCTAGGAAGTCTCAAATGGCCTTGAATGGTCTAATTGCTATGGGCTATACATATTTCTGGTGTAGGCCTATCACATACGTATTTTACTTCAGATATGAAATATGTTTGTAAAGGACACGATTGCCCCTGGCCTCTTGTTCATGCTGGTGTTGAAGCACTCAGCCGGGTGAGCCTCTGAAACCCTACTCCCAGATACTATCAATATTGCATGCAGCGATATAGGACTGGCTTGTCTCTTAAAGGGACAGGGACAAAATGTCTACTGTTGAACTACACACATACAGTAATGGCTGGATGCACACAACTAAGCAGGTGACAATCAATTTACTGGAAATGATCCATGCTACTGTGTCGAATTACTTCAAAACATGTCAAAAGGGTACATTTAGAGAAACATTCTGCATATTTACATTTACATTTACATTTAAGTCATTTAGCAGACGCTCTTATCCAGAGCGACTTACAAATTGGTGAATTCACCTTCTGACATCCAGTGGAACAGCCACTTTACAATAGTGCATCTAAATCATTTAAGGGGGGGAGGGGGTGAGAAGGATTACTTTATCCTATCCTAGGTATTCCTTGAAGAGGTGGGGTTTCAGGTGTGTCCGGAAGGTGGTGATTGACTCCGCTGTCCTGGCATCGTGAGGGAGTTTGTTCCACCATTGGGGGGCCAGAGCAGCGAACAGTTTTGACTGGGCTGAGCGGGAACTGTACTTCCTCAGTGGTAGGGAGGCGAGCAGGCCAGAGGTGGATGAACGCAGTGCCCTTGTTTGGGTGTAGGGCCTGATCAGAGCCTGGAGGTACTGCGGTGCCGTTCCCCTCACAGCTCCGTAGGCAAGCACCATGGTCTTGTAGCGGATGCGAGCTTCAACTGGAAGCCAGTGGAGAGAGCGGAGGAGCGGGGTGACGTGAGAGAACTTGGGAAGGTTGAACACCAGACGGGCTGCGGCGTTCTGGATGAGACAGGGGGGTTTAATGGCACAGGCAGGGAGCCCAGCCAACAGCGAGTTGCAGGAATCCAGACGGGAGATGACAAGTGCCTGGATTAGGACCTGCGCCGCTTCCTGTGTGAGGCAGGGTCGTACTCTGCGGATGTTGTAGAGCATGAACCTACAGGAACGGGCCACCGCCTTGATGTTAGTTGAGAACGACAGGGTGTTGTCCAGGATCACGCCAAGGTTCTTAGCGCTCTGGGAGGAGGACACAATGGAGTTGTCAACCGTGATGGCGAGATCATGGAACGGGCAGTCCTTCCCCGGGAGGAAGAGCAGCTCCGTCTTGCCGAGGTTCAGCTTGAGGTGGTGATCCGTCATCCACACTGATATGTCTGCCAGACATGCAGAGATGCGATTCGCCACCTGGTCATCAGAAGGGGAAAGGAGAAGATTAATTGTGTGTCGTCTGCATAGCAATGATAGGAGAGACCATGTGAGGTTATGACAGAGCCAAGTGACTTGGTATATAGCGAGAATAGGAGAGGGCCTAGAACAGAGCCCTGGGGGACACCAGTGGTGAGAGCGCGTGGCGAGGAGACAGATTCTCGCCACACCACCTGGTAGGAGCGACCTGTCAGGTAGGACGCAATCCAAGCGTGGGCCGCGCCGGAGATGCCCAACTCGGAGAGGGTGGAGAGGAGGATCTGATGGTTCACAGTATCGAAGGCAGCCGATAGGTCTAGAAGGATGAGAGCAGAGGAGAGAGAGTTAGCTTTAGCAGTGCGGAGCGCCTCCGTGATACAGAGAAGAGCAGTCTCAGTTGAATAACTAGTCTTGAAACCTGACTGATTTGGATCAAGAAGGTCATTCTGAGAGAGATAGCGGGAGAGCTGGCCAAGGACGGCACGTTCAAGAGTTTTGGAGAGAAAAGAAAGAAGGGATACTGGTCTGTAGTTGTTGACATCGGAGGGATCGAGTGTAGGTTTTTTCAGAAGGGGTGCAACTCTCGCTCTCTTGAAGACGGAAGGGACGTAGCCAGCGGTCAGGGATGAGTTGATGAGCGAGGTGAGGTAAGGGAGAAGGTCTCCGGAAATGGTCTGGAGAAGAGAGGAGGGATAGGGTCAAGCGGGCAGGTTGTTGGGCGGCCGGCCATCACAAGAAGCGAGATTTCATCTGGAGAGAGAGGGGAGAAAGAGGTCAGAGCACAGGGTAGGGCAGTGTGAGCAGAACCAGCGGTGTCGTTTGACTTAGCAAACGAGGATCGGATGTCGTCGACCTTCTTTTCAAAATGGTTGACGAAGTCATCTGCAGAGAGGGAGGAGGGGGGGAGGGGGAGGAGGATTCAGGAGGGAGGAGAAGGTGGCAAAGAGCTTCCTAGGGTTAGAGGCAGATGCTTGGAATTTAGAGTGGTAGAAAGTGGCTTTAGCAGCAGAGACAGAGGAGGAAAATGTAGAGAGGAGGGAGTGAAAGGATGCCAGGTCCGCAGGGAGGCGAGTTTTCCTCCATTTCCGCTCGGCTGCCCGGAGCACTGTTCTGTGAGCTCGCAATGAGTCGTCGAGCCACGGAGCGGGAGGGTAGGACCGAGCCGGCCTGGAGGATAGGGGACATAGAGAGTCAAAGGATGCAGAAAGGGAAGAGAGGAGGGTTGAGGAGGCAGAATCAGGAGATAGGTTGGAGAAGGTATGAGCAGAGGGAAGAGATGATAGGATGGAAGAGGAGAGAGTAACGGGGGAGAGAGAGCGAAGGTTGGGACGGCGCGATACCATCCGAGTAGGGGCAGTGTGGGAAGTGTTGGATGAGAGCGAGAGGGAAAAGGATACAAGGTTGCAATGAGGTTAGTGGAAGAACAGCATCTAGTAAAGATGAGGTCGAGCGTATTGCCTGCCTTGTGAGTAGGGGGGGAAGGTGAGAGGGTGAGGTCAAAAGAGGAGAGGAGTGGAAAGAAGGAGGCAGAGAGGAATGAGTCAAAGGTAGACGTGGGGAGGTTAAAGTCGCCCAGGACTGTGAGAGGTGAGCCGTCCTCAGGAAAGGAGCTTATCAAGGCATCAAGCTCATTGATGAACTCTCCGAGGGAACCTGGAGGGCGAGAAATGATAAGGATGTTAAGCATATCTGTCCTTTCTTTAAGGATATAGGTCACAATATCAGATTGATTATAATGGTCATATCTCTGGTATGTCTTGAATCATATGGGAATTGACCCCAATTTCATTAATATGATTGAACTACTACAGTGCCTTCAGAAAGTTTTCAGACCCATGTACTTTTTCCACATTTTGTTATGTTACAGCCTTATTCTAAAATGTATTAAAGCCTTTTTCTCCCTCATCAATCTACACACAATACCCAATAATGACAAAGCCAAAACAGTTTTTTTGAATGTTTGCAAATTTATAAAAATAAAAAAAATACATAGGTATTCAGACGCTTTACTCAGTACTTTCTTGAAGCACCATTGGCAGCGATTACAGCATCAAGTCTTCTGGGGTATCACACTACAAGCTTGGCACACCTTTATTTGGGATGGCAGGGTAGCCTAGTGGTTAGAGCATTGGACTAGTAACTGAAAGGTTGCAAGTTCAAATCCCTGAGCTGACAAGGTACAAATATGTTGTTCTGCCCCTGAACAGGCAGTTAACCCACTGTTCCTAGGCTGTCATTGAAAATAAGAATTTGTTCTTAACTGACTTGCCTAGTAAAATAAAGGTAAAATTAAAAATAAAAAAAATTGGGGGAGTTTCTTCTATTCTTTTCTGCAGATCCTCTCATGCCCTGTCATGTTGGATGGGGACCGTTGCTGCGCAGCTATTTTCAGGTCTCTCCAGAGATGTTCGGTCTGGTTCAAGTCCGGGCTCTGGCTGGGCCCCTCAAGGACATCCAGAGACTTGTCCAGAAGCCAATCCTTTGTTGTCTTGGCTGTGTGATTAGGGTTGTTGTCCTATTGGACCTTCAACCTTTGCCCCAGTCTGAGCGCTCTGGAGCAGGTTTTCATCAAGGATCACTCTGTACTTTGCTCCGTTCATCTTTTCCTGGAGCCTGACTAGTCTCCCAGTCCCTGCCGCTGAATTACATCCCCCACCGCATGATGCTGCCACCACCATGCTTCACTGTAGGGATGGTGCCAGGTGTCCTCCAGACGTGACACTTGGCATTCAGAACAAAGAGTTACATTTTGGTTTAATCAGACCAGAGAATCTTGTCTTTAGTTGCCTTTTGGCAAACTGCAAGCAAGCTGTTATGTGCCTTTTATTGGGGAGTGGCTTCTTTTTGGTACCCTTCCCCAGATATGTGCCTCGACACATTCCTGTCTCGGAGCTCAACGGACAATTCTTTCAACTTCATTGCTTGGTTTTTGCTCTGACATGAACTGTGTGGGACTTGTGGAACCTTATGTAGACAGGTGTGTGCCTTTCCAAATCATGTCCAATCAATTGAATTTACCACAGGTGGACTCCCATCAAGTTGTAGAAACATCTCAAGGATGATCAATGGGAACAGGATACACCTGAACTCAATTTCAAGGTATTTTTGTTTTTTATTTTTAATACATTTGCAAAAAATATCTTAAAACCTGTTTTCGCTTTATTTGGCAAGGTAAGCAATCCCAGATAAAATTAACAAACTTACAAAGAGGTGTAGATATAGGAGAACTATTCGTACCAAACTTTAATTGTATTTCCAGGCACTAGCATTTTGCCCCATCCTAAATTGATTGTGACATGATTCATCCTCCCCTTGGCTGAGTATAGAGAGAAATATGGTGTCTCCTATTGCCCTGGAAGAGGTGGTTTTTACTGATATATTCCTTAATTGAAAAAAAATTCAAACTATGCTTTGGTCCTATTATAGCTCGTACAATATCTATTTGGTTCAAAATTACACGACTCCAGCTGACGCTTGGCATTGCGCATGGTGATCTTAGGCTTGTGTGCTTCTGCTCGGCCATGGATATCCATTTCATGAAGCTCCCGACGAACAGTTATTGCGCTAACGTTGCTTCCAGAGACAGTTTGGAACTCGGTAGTGCCAATGTTTGTCTATGGAGATTGCATGGCTGTGTGCTCGATTTTATGCAACTGTCAGCAACGGGTGTGGCTGAAATAGCCGGTCCACTAATTTGAAGGGGTGTCCACATACCTTTGTATATATAGTGTACTTTATGTTCTTATTCTTATCATTTTTCTATTTCTTATTGTTGTTGCATTGTTGAGAAGGAACCTGCAAGCAAGCATTTCATTGGACAATGTACACCATCCGTATCCCGTACATATTACTAATAAAACTTGACATTTTAAACTTTAACTAATATTTCCCCTCATCGCTATACATCAAATTATAGTTTCACAGTCTACATGCTTTATCTCAGGTGACTATACACTAACCTCAATAATCCAAACAACGCCTGTACAATCATTCTCTATTACACCCAAGTTACAAATAAATCCCATAACCTAATGTTAATCATGTCGTAGAAGAGGAGCATATACCCTGGACCCTCTCCAAGTCTATAAGATGAGTTTTCCTCTCTCTGCCTCTCTCCAGTTAAGTAAAGAGGAGGATGGGTAGTCCACTTAAATTAGAAGAGGTGGGATGTTTCTGAAATAACAATTTAGAGCAGCAGAAGACTCTTCAGTGGGCTTTTCATTTCATGGTTTACTGTGTCTCCAGTGTACCTATACTGCCTAGTGAACAATAAGCCTCTTCAACTAGCATTAAAACAATCAAGTATTCACTTCACCAAAACCCCAGTTGCCTTTACTATTGTGATAGGAGCTACCACATGGGCACACAGACACAACTATACACACAAACAAACATAATCACACACACACACACATACACACATTGCTGAGTCTTGTGAAAGTGTTGCTCTGGTCTTTTGTTGCAGAGGCAGGCCCCTCCCTCCCCATCCCTGTGTAACGTGTGTAATAATGTTTTTTATTTAGTTACAGCAGCGGAAGGGCCACCCTGAGATGGCTAGATTAAATATTGTGTGTCAGAGGAGAGGAGGAAATAGCATTGTACTGTCAGGAGAGGGGAGGCGAAAAATAACCTGTCATCACTTTCTGCCTTTTTCAACGCTCTCTTTCCTCTCTTCATTTTTGAGGTTTCTGAGGACAGAGTGAGAGACTGAGACGTTCGGTAATGGAAAGAGACAGTGAGAAGTAGAGGGAGGGAAGGAGTAGAGGAACACAAGGGTTGGAAAGGTGAGGCGAATGAGAGTGAGAGTGAGTGTGGACACATTTAAGAAGATGTGTCAGAGACACGAGAAACACAAAGATATCATTGGCAGTGTTTGATGGAATATTTACTTTAAGACAACACGTAAGTGAAACGGTAAATCAAGGCAAAAACAATTAGTGTGTATACAGCCACATGCAAGCACGTACACAAACCCACACAAACACACAGACACACACTCCTGACAGCTTTGACAAGGAGGAGTGTGCAATCTTTTATAAATTCTCCATGTAAAATGCAGAATATTTGGATATCTGCCACAAGTGTCACAGCAAAATCAAGACTCCTCATGAGATAGTAACAGTATACATGTTAGTACCCTGCTCTGAGTGGCATCTGATCTGATGCTTTTTAAGACACCATGTTGTCCATTTCCCACACAGGGCAGCCATCAGTGTACTAGCGGGAAAAACTGCCTCATAAATATACATGGTTGTTTCTCTAGTATGAACAAACAAGGAAGCATCCCTGCTAACAATTCAAGAGGGGTAGGGGGGAACGTTTTGGTAACGTTACCCATAATGCTCCCCTGATGTTTGAGTGTCCAGTCTTCCATAAGTTAGGGGAACATTCTATCTATGTTAGTAAAAACCTTCTGAAATCCTTTTTAGAATGTTTTGGTGTTAAAGTTAGGAGAACATTCCCTTAATGTCAAGCAGAACTCATCTAGAACGTGGTTACAATGTTCTCAGAATATACAACATTACTGTTCCAAATGGTTTTACGGGATGTTGCAGGAACATTTGTGTCTAGTTTGTTAAGGGTTAGGAGAATATTCCATCAACGTTCCACCAAACATGTACAGAGCATTGTTGCCATGTTCTCAGAATATACAACATTAACGTTCTAGACACATTAAATGAGAACGTTACAAGAACATTCTTGTGTCCACTTTTCTGTGAGTTAGGAGAATATTCCATCAACGTCCCACCAAACATACACAGAACATGACAGAATATAACATATTAATGGTGAATAACTGATCCATTCACAGCTCTTTTTGTCTGTTGGGAAGTTTAGAAATACTCCTTGCTTTCTACGTACATCTTTGACACACTTGGACACAAATGATTACATTGTGCATGTTGCATAATAATTACTGTATAAATGAACATGTCCTCACCTGGGATCACAACCTCCTGGTTCACAGTATTCAGATCTTCCTGCTATTTGACTATTCTCTCATCATTGATTTGATTTACTTATTTTAACAATTAAAGGGCCTTTCTGTATAGTTGTCTAACGTTCGTGGGGCATATTAAGTTTGCCGACGACACGACAGTGGATCTCCCTATAGGGACGAGGTCAGAGACTTGGCAGTGTGGTGCCAGGACAACAACCTCTCCCTCAACGTCAGCAAGACAAAGGAGCTGTTCGTGGACTACAGGAAACGGAGGGCCGGGCATGCCCGCATTCACATCGACGGGGCTGTAATGGAGCAGGTCGAGAGCTTCAAGTTCCTCGGTGTCCACATAACTAAGGATTTATCATGGTCCACACACACCAACATAGTCATGAAGAAGGCACGACAAGGCCTCTACACCCCTCAGGAGGCTGAAAATATTTTGCATGGGTCCTCTCAGATCTTCTAAATGTTTTACAGCTGCACCATTGAGAGCACCTTGACTGGCTGCATCACCGCTTGGTGATCCGACTGCAAGGCGCTACAGAGGGTAGTGCCTATGGCCCAGGACATAACTGGGGCTGAGCTCCTTGCCATCCAGAACCTCTATACCGGGTGGTGTCAGAGGAAAGCCATACAAATTGTCAAAGACTCCTTACACCCAAGTCATTGACTGTTTTCTCTGGTACCACATGACAAGCGGTACCAATGAACCAAGTCTGGAACCAACAGGAGCCTGAACAGCTTCTACACCCAAGCCATAAATAGTTTGTTAAATTGTTAACCAAATAGCTACCCAGGCTATCTGCATTGACGTTTCTTGCACTAACTTTTTTTCACATACACTGCTGCTACTGTTAATTATATGTCACTTTATTCCTATATAGTTACAGTATATGTACATACACTACATGAACAAAAGTATGTGGACACCTGCAGGAGCATTGAAAAAAATGAAAAAAACCTCCCGGGCCCCTAACATAGAAATCAGTGTTTCAGATTAAAATAACATACTGAACAATATGTGTTATTGAATGTACTAACTAGAAGCTTCTGCTGCACTATACTACAATTATGCAGATACTAGTTTCCACCTTCATCCTTCAAACAGTATAGCAAACATTTTTGATTCCTAATGTTTTAACAAAAGCTGTCTCTGTCATGAGATCTTTATGATGCTTTAACATAAATAACTACACAATTGGTGACATATTTTGTAATATATGGTATTGTAGACCGTTTTAATGAAGAAATTACTAATGATCCATGTTTCTGATTAAATCATTTATTACCAACCCTCTTCTGCCCTATGCATAATTCCTAAATATATGCCTAAATAACATGTCCTGAACTATCCTATAATAATGAACTAAACTACAATAATATCCTGAACTATGTGAACTGCAGGCATAAATGTGGTACTTACAGAGAAGAAGCATCTGTGAATCTGCAACTGTAGTGTCAAGAAATTGTGTGGGCCTTCCTAAGTAAGTTCAACGGGAGAAAAACCATAGCAGAACATACAGAATTTTTGTCCAACCTGGGCAGGCTTGGGTAGAACAGGTAAAAAAAAATCCTTGTGTTTGTTCCCTGTAAAAAAAACTCAAGAGGTTACACTGCACCAAGAGCCCAGAGTCAAGCATCCCTGTGAGCAAACTCATTTATAATGTATTTAAAGTGTACATTTTCTAGCTAACAGGTTTTCAATTGAAAGGATGGCAAGGCTGTTGAACCTGTCTTGGCACATTGTGGATCCTAGATAGTTCTTTATAAGTTTCAGCTTACTGAAGGCACGTTCACCTCCAGAAACTGTTACAGGCATTGTACAGAAGATTCGTAGTGCAATGCAAACCTCTCAAAAAATGCTCTATAGCTGCATCTTGTGGATGGCATTTAGGATCTCTACAGGAGAAAGACCATCTGAAAAAGTGGCCCTTTATATCGTCTTCAGATGTCGCACTTCATTTTCATTTTCCATCTGTGAGATCTTTGCAGTACTTGTTTCTCAATTTGTAGCAAGATACACAAATATGCTTTTCAGTCATTTTCCTAAATGTAAGTATTGGTGAAAACTCCTCACATATAGCTGCAACCGTGTGGAACCGCGTGTCCAAATGACTGATTATACTATCCAGAGCCACATAAAACACTGTGTTGCGAAATCCAGTGTCTGACTTCTGTTCATTTGCTATGTCATCTTCAGTCTCATCAGGGAAACGTTTTCTTTCTTTCTGGCGGCTCCTCTGTTCACTGTGAAACTGAGTAGTTCCACCCATTTCATTTGCCACCATGGAGGCTTCTGTCAGAAGAGTGTCCCATTGATTACACAGAGCCTGTATTTCTTCCTGTAGTGCCTTTATGTGAGCTGATTCAGTGTCCAGAGAAATATTTCCTGACTGAAGAATTAGAATTATATTCTCAATACCCAGAAAGTGAGCAGGAAGATTGCCTTGAAAGACATGAAGTAGCTTTTCAAACCTTTTGCCTCAGATTTGCCTGCGTTTGTCAGGCTGCAGGTAGCAAGAAGCACGCCTAGAGCCTTGATGATAGACGGTAAATGAGTTTCCACTGGTCGGACCACAGCAACACGACACACACCATCGCCTGTCTGAAAGGCGGTTAAGACAGCAGCCAGTCGTTTCCTTGAGAATGACCCATCGCTCTGGGCTGGAACTGAACCGATTGTAAAGACGATTCCCACAGCCAAAAAGGTTGATACTTCTGGGCACGGCTGAGCTTCATGTACACCCACAAGATTAATAGTATGGGAGGCACAAAGTGAGTATGTGGCCAGTGGATTCTTTTTGCAGTATGTGTGTTTGAACTCCTTCACTTTCCCTGACATATTTGCACCATTATCACAGCCTTGACCCCGGCAATCTGCTATGTCAATACCATGCCCTTCCAATGCACTCAAAATCATTTCAGAAATTTCACTGCCTGTTTTTCGAGCAAAGTCTTTAACTTCAAGAAAACGTTCAATTATTTCCCGTTCACCTATTCCCTGAACTTTATCTTTGTGTACATATCTCACCAATTATACATTTTGCTCAGTATGGGAAATGTCTGGAGTTGGATCACATACAACCAAGTAATAAATTACATCTTCTCTTTCATAAAGTATTGTTTTGAAAACCCTTTGACCACATATTCCTATGAGCTCGTTTTGTCTCTCAGGGCTGAGGTAATGAGTCAGTCGTGCTCCTTTCTTTTTGTCCCTGACTTTCTGTAAGTGCTCACGTAATAGCTGGTCATAATTTGACAACAGTTCAAGTAAGCCTAGGCAATGTCAATTATGCACATCATCAAGATTGAATGATTTCCCCCAGAATGGCAGATTCCTAGATGCTAAGTACAGTGTCACAACCAAAATCCTTTCTACAAGTGCTCTGTTTTTATAAATTTCTGACTGGATTTGTTTGTCTGTCTATACCTGTAGTTGTTGTTACGCTATGCTGCAGATTTTTCCATTTCCACTCACAGTTCTTGTGAGACACACCATCCTCTTGCTCTGGTAGTTTGTCATACATTCTCCACTATTTCACTGGTGATATCTTATGGCCATCCTTACTATTCAGATAACTGGGTGATGGTTTACTTTGCTCATGAGAAAAAATAACACATGGAATGTAATATAATAGTCAGGACCCGGTTACGATCCTGGATCTCCAGAGTGAGAAACAGTCACTTAACCAACTGAGCCACGAATAGTCAGCAGAACCCAGAAGATGAGGCAGACACAGCAGTACTTAAGACGGTGTATTTAATAAAGTAAAAAGGAGAAGTCCTTCAATACAAAAAATAGCAAATCCAAAAGGTGGTAGGAATAGCACAAAAAAAGCCTCAAGAGATACTCGAAAACAAAAACAGAATTCCACAAGAGCATCCACCGGAATCAACAAGAATACGCAGAACACTAGGGCTGGGTGTTAACATACAAACACAGAGCACAGAACTGAGGGAAACTAAGGGTTTAAATACAATCAGGGGAAACGAGGCACAGGTGCAAATAATAATGGGGAACAAGGGAAAAAACATAAGGTCAAAAAGCACAATGGGGGCATCTAGTGACCAAAACCCGGAACAACCCTGGCCAAATCCTGACAATAATGCCTTCACACTCTTACTATAAATAAACCAGTCTCTCTGCACCTTTTCTCTTTTGTTTGCTGACTTACTGTACTGTAAATATTTGGGGAATGGCTTGCCTTCTGAGTCTTGGGGCATGATTTTATACAGTTCTTTCTCATCACCACACCTGTTGGCGGGTCTGTGAACAATAGCTTATCTTTCATGGTCTTGTACTTTCTCTGGCCACAATGCTGGATCATCTAAAACCTCATCTTCCTCACTTTGAATCTGTCCATACTATTCCTTTCCCTTATTACTTGCTTGTTCAATCTCTTCTGTCACTCCTTCACTGGCACTGCTGCTACTCTAACTCCTCTTCCTCCTCCGTCTGTCTGACAGCTTTTTGCTGAGATCCTGCCTATCTGAGGCTCTCTAGGCACTAGGAGGTGAGTAAACAAAGGGAATTTTAGATTTAATGTTCGCTCCTACAAAGGTTACCATACAAAAAATCTACAACTGAAAAAAAAGTTTTAATAGTAAACACATCAAATATAATAGGTATTTAAGTGTGTCTAAGTCATCGTGTGCCTAACTTTACAATTTAAAAATGGTCTAGTTATTCTGCTGCTGCTGCTACAAAACAACTTCCTCACCACCAAAGTCCGCTGTTTCAACTTCTTGTAGTAGACACACGTTGGGATCTTTGTCTACAGCAGTAGTAGTAGTAGTAGCATCTACAGTATAGCTAGCTAATAAATATCACGCAAATATTGGGGAATACAGTTACAATAATATCTAAATAATAGCTAATTAGCTAGCCATAGCTGGTAGTGGTAGCTCATCATCATCATGTTAATAATTACTGCTCTGACCGAGCCGAGTGAGTCCACGGTAGACCTGTAGCTAGCAAGCTATCAAGCAGGCCGTCTACACTGACTTACCACTCAAATCCTCCTCGTTTTTTTTTCTGGGAAAAAAACGTATTGAGTAATTTTTTTCCAGAATGTTGCTGTATCTGTCTCTGTTTCCATTCTTTCCTTTTCTGGAAACCCGATCTCGTTTTTTGAAGGGGACATAGGAGCAACTGTCAGATCAGTGGTATTTTATTTTCCCCGAACTTGATGGTTGGGTAGAGATGCCTGATCTGATTATGGTTATACGTTTTATTTTCATCACAGATTTTTTTGTATGACATTTTTTAAATTATAAACAAATACTTTTCTAAACATTTAGAGGCCCTTACCAGGCTAGGGCCCTATGAATCATTCATGTTTGTCCCCCTGAACGTAGCCCTTGGGCACCTGCTCGTTGAACATCTCATTCCAAAATCATGGGTATTAATATGGAGTTGGTCCCCCCTTTGCTGCTATATCTGCCTCCACTCATCTGGGAAGGAATTCCACTTGATGTTGGAATATTGCTGCAGTGACTTGCTTCCATTCAGCCACAAGAGCATTAGTGAGATTGGGCACTGATGTTGGGCGATTAGGGCTGGCTTGCAGTCGGCGTTCCAATTCATCCCAAAAGTGTTCGATGGGGTTGAGGTCAGGGCTTTGTGTAGGCCAGTGAAGTTCTTCCACATCGATCTCGACAAACCATTTCTGTATGGAACTCGCTTTATGCAAAGGGCATTGTCATGCTGAAACAGGACATTTTTACTTAACCTTTATTTAGCTAGGCAAGTCAGTTAAGCACAAATTCTTATTTACAATGATGACCTACCCTGGCCAAACCCTCCCCTAACCCGGACGACGCTGTGCCAATTGTGCGCCTCCCTATAAGACTCCCAATCACAGATGGTTGTGATACAGCTCAAGATCAAACCAGGGTCTGTAGTGACGCCTCTAGCACTGAGATGCAGTGCCTTAAACCACTACGCCACTCGGGAGCCATAAAAAGGGCCTTCCCCCCAAAAAATTCAAAAATTGCCTTCACTGGAACTAAGGGTCTTAGCCCGAACCATGATAAACATCTCCAGACCATTATTCCTCCTCCACTAAACTTTACTATGCATTCGGGGAGGTAGCGTTCTCCTGGCATCCGCCAAACACAGATTTGTCTGTCCGTTGGACTGCCAGATGGTGAAGCATGATTCATCACTCCAGAGAATGTGTTTCCACTTGGCAGAGAGCTTTACATCACTCCAACCGTCGCTTGGCACTACACATGGTGATCCTAGCCTTGTGTGTGGCTGCTGCACCATGGAAATCCATTTCATTAAGCTCCATACGAACAGTTCTTGTGCTTGTGTTGCTTCCAGAGGCAGTTTGGAACTCGGTAGTGAGTGTTGCAACCGAGGACAGGCGATTTTTACGTGCTGCGAGCTTCAGCACTCAGCGATCCAGATCTGTGAGGTTGTGTGGCCTACCACTTCACTGCGGAGACTTTTTTGCTCCTAGACCTTTCCACTTCACAATAACAACACTTACTGTTGATCGGCGCAACTCTAGCAGGGCAGAAATCTGACGAACTGACTTGTTGAAAAGGTGGCTTCCTATAACGGTGCCACGCTGTAAGTCACTGAGCTCTACAGTAAGGCCATTCTACTGCCAATGTTTGTCTATGGAGATTGCATGGCTGTGTGCTCAATTTTATACACTTGTCAGTAACTGGTGTGTCTGAAATAGCCACATTGACTAATTTGAAGGGGTGTCCACATACTTTTGTGTATATAGTGTATCTACCTCAATTACCTCATACCTCTGCACAACTCGGTACTGGTTCCCTGTCTATTTAGCCAAGTTCTCGTTACTCATTGTGTATTTATTACTCCTTTTATTATTGTGTGTTTTAGTTTTCTATTATTTCTCTATTTTCTTTCTCTCTGCATTGTTGGGAAGGGCCCGTAAGTAAACATTTCACTGTTTAGTTTACACCTGTGGTTTACAAAGCATGTGGCACATTTATTTTTATTTGATAACCTATTTTAATGATACTCCTGAATTACTACTATCAAATTGTTTCAGGTCTACACAAGTGCCTAGAGAGGAGGGTTTAGGGTTTCTTCTGGACAGGGCCTAACTATACTCACCCAATAAGCACATGCCTTAGAGATATCCCTTATTTGGACAGTGGTTAGGGCGTTCATCATTGGTACTGGTGGACTGGGTTTGAGACTAAGGGAGTTGCCCTACTCTCACATTAAAACAGGTTAATACTGTATGCCCCACCAACATTAGACAACTATAAAGAACGCTCTTCAATTGCTGAAATAAGGAAATAAAATCAATGATGAGAGAATAGTCAGATTAACTGATACCTGACATGGACATGGTGGAGTAGCAGGAAGATCGGAGTACTGTAGAACCAATAGGTTGTGTGTTCAAATCCCAGATGAGGACATGTTGAGTAATAACTATTACGAAAATGTACAATGCAATCATTTATGTCAAATAAAACATTAATGTCTTATATTCTGAGAACATGGCAACCATGTTCTGTGTGTGTTTGTTGGGACGTTGATGGAATATTCTCATAGTCCACAGAAAACTGGACACTCATGTGTTTGGCACATTCCCATGAAACATGTTAAGAACATTAATATCTTACTGTATGTTCTGAGAATGTGGTAACCGTGTTCTGTGTATATTTCGTGGGACGTTGATGGAATATTCACATTACCCACAGAAAATTGGACACAAATGTTCTTGTAACATTCCCATGAAATGTGTCTACAACGTTGATAAATTAAATTCTGAGAACTTGGTAACCACATTCTGGGTAATTCTAATTGACATTAAGGGAATGGTCTCTTGGAAACATTCCTATGAAAACGTTAGTTAATGACCTAATGAGACTCTTAAGGGAATGTTCTCTAAAGTTGTGGGAACTTTTTTTGTTACCTGGGATAACAGTGCCATATCCAATTATATATTGTTATAATCGAAATGACTAAATCCACAATGAAAATAAAAACACATATTCTAGCAGAAGCACTTGGAATGGTAGCCTCTATAATTATAAGGGCACAAGGCGAGACCCAGATGCAGACACAGGAGGCAGATGGTTAGAGTCCAAGGTGTTTATTAACAATCCAAAAGGGGGAGGCAAGAGAATGGTTGTGGGCGGCAAAAAGTCAAAACCAGTTCAGAGTTCCAGAGGTACAGAATGGCAGGCAGGCTTGAGGTCAACGCAGGCAGACTGGTCAGGCAGGTGGGAATGGAGTCCAGAAAAACAGGCAAAGGTCAAAACCGGGAGGACTAGTAAAAGATCATAGAAAAGTAGGCGCAAGGGAAAAACACGCTGGTTGACTTGAACATACAAGACGAACTGGCACAGAGAGACAGGAAACACAGGGATAAATACACCAGGGAAAATAAGCGACACCTGGAGGGGGTGGAGACGATCACAAGGACAGGTGAAACGGATCAGGGCGTGACAATAATACCATACTGTGAGTATTATGTGTGGAAGGGGTACTTTGTAGGAGAGGAATTCTTTACTCTGTAGTGGAGCATGATTTATCAGTGGAAAAGAGGCAGATTGTTGGCATTCCTTTGAAGTTACTGTAGATGTTAATTATTAACCACACAAATACCCTCAAAGCACACGCCACAGTGTCTGGGGATAATTAACAAATCCACTGCGTGTGTGAGTGAGGGTGTGTTTGGATGCATCTTTCTGGGTGAATGTGTATTGCTGTGCTCTGTGCTGTGTGGTTTACTCTGCAGTTTACTCCACATGTGGTATCCTTAAAAACCTATAGTTTTTCTCAGATCTCTGGAGCAAAATAAGAATAACTGCACCATGCTCGGTAGTGACAAAACAGGATATTCTCACTTTACTCCAGAGATCCAAGAAAAACTATAGGCATTTAAGGATACCACATGTGGAGTGATGATGATTGTGTTTGCGTTAGCACATGCATTTGCCCCTGTGTGTGTGTGTGTGTGTGTGTGTGTGTGTGTGTGTGTGCGTGCGTGAGCGTGCGTGTGTGTGTGTGTGTGTGTGTGTGTGTGTGTGTGTGTGTGTGTGTGTGTGTGTGTGTGTGTGTGTGTGTGTGTGCAGAGGCGAGCTGGGTCTTGGACATCCTCAGTAAACAGAGGAGAAGTGAAGTGTTGACGTTGAGGATCAATAGCTGGCATCCCAGTGAGGGGAGACAGGCCAATCCTCTCCTGTAATAACAGGCCCATAGTGAGTCACTGTCTCCTCACTCTCCTCCATCACTATTACCTCCATGTCACTCACTCTGACGAACAACTGTCATCTCCACTGTCACCTGAACAGGCCCTGCGGGCCAGGATACACAGGCAAGCATAAGTTTGACTCTATGGATGCATGCACAAGTGTACACATAGAGTACACATGAAAACACACACATGCATACATTACATGCCAAATGCTTTGTTTTGTGCATGCACACACATGCACTGACTGGCCAAAGCAATCTGAGGAACATTAGAAACCAAACTCTTGGTGTTCCTCTCTCTCTGTCCCCATCCAACTGTCCTCCTGTCCCTCTAACCTGAGGTTTCTGTGCTCTGATGGACCACTGGTTTAGGACAGTGTCAGTGTGCTTGTCTTATTTCTGTAGCTCAAGTCATTTGGAATCAGCTCATGTTATCTGATGAAGGTAGAACGTTAAACTTTAGGGGTCATTAGGTCTTAATATTCCAGCACGATCACTGAACCAAGTCAACCCAACACAGATAAAGCAATCAGGGCTGACCTGAAACAAACCATGAAATCACTTTTGGGGCAAATTTAAACATCACAGCTATTTAAAAGCACAACTGAGAGCTCCAGCTCTACTAGCTTTCCAGTGTGGGTCACTACTCACCACTGGACAGATGGAAAGATGAGGGGGACAGGTCAGCAGAGAAACAGAGAGAGAGATATGTGGGGCAGAGGTGAAGAGATGAGAGAGAGAAATTCCCATATTCTGACATGACATGAATTGATTCTTCCCAACTACTTCTCTCTCAGTAGCCGTCCCCTCAAAAGGCTCAGCTGTCCCCATTCCTTAGTGTTTTGTGTGACACATCAGCTGAAAGGAGAAGAAAGGGAAGAAGTGAAACCTCCAGTCACATTAGGAAGGAGCATGTGTTTGAACCTTGACCTCCCTCTGTCATGACACTCACAAAGCACAGACAGCTCTCACCTGGACAGTGACATTTGCCCTGGTTACAATTTCTCTGTCTCAGTGAGGATGTGTATTGTCTGTGTGGTTGTATCGCACACACATGCATGCACGCACACACCCGATCGCCCTCCCCCACACACAACACACATGACACATAGCATTCAGTTACAGATCAGTGAAATCAATCCAACATCTCACTCTCCAGACAACAGGGAAATGGGAGGTTTCTGAGGGCTGGAGGTTTCTTGGTGGCCCACTGTGCAGACAGTAAGAGGCAGTATGGTGCTACTGGAGAAAGGTCACTGATGACAGGTCTTCAGCATTGCTGTCAGAGCATCCAGCAGACAGGCAGAAAAACACAATGCCCTGAACACTGAGACAGAGAAATGGGAGGTTTCAGACAGACTGGGACCTGATCCTGAAATCAATCCCATCTCACTCTCCCTCTCTCTGTCTTGCCTTAATGCCATCACTGACACTGCCTGACTGAATCCAGACATTCCCTGAACACACAGAGACAACAGACTACACAATGCATCACTGACTGCCTGACTGAATGACATTCACACACGCAACACACACACAAGCACACACGCACACACGCACACACACACACACACACACACACACACACACACACACACACACACACACACACACACACACACACACACACACACACACACACACACACACACACACACACACACACACACACACACATTTACACAAACAATGTTGATAGACAGGCCAAAGTATCACAGTAGCAATCTGAGGGCAAGGAGTAAATCTATAGTCACTCGCATAGAGAATGATCGAGGACTCTAGTGCGCAAAAGCCTGTTTTAGCATTGCCAGCCAGAGTCCTAGAAATAAACTTCGAATTAGGTCCTGAGAACATTGATATATGCCTTCTTCGGCACTCACCCCAAAAAATAGATATTCTAAAGAAACTGGTCATCGCAGTAATGCACCTGGGAAGACAGGAGCAAGCCTTCAGGGGGCGCTACGAGTCAGCAACAAGCCTAAACATTGCTATCTGGATGACACTCAACTACTTTTCTCCTTCCCCCCTTCTGACACTCAGGTGGTGACACGCATCTCTGCATGCCTGGGAGATATCTCAGCTTGGATGTCGGCCCACTACCAACCTAGACAAGACGGAGATTCTCTTCCTCCTGTGCAGGACCTGCCCCGCTCAAAGACCTCTCCATCACGGTTGACAACTACACAGTGTCGCCCTCCCAGAGTGCAAAGAACCTTTGCGTGACCCTGGACAACACCCTGTCATTCTCTGCAAACATCAAAGCACTGAATCACTCCTACAGGTTCATGCTATACAACATCTGTAGAGTACGACCCTACCTCACACAGGAAGATGCACAGGTCTTAATCCAGGCACCTGTCATCTCCTGTCTGTACGACTGCAACTCGCTGTTTGCTGGGCTTTCCGCTTGTACCATCAAACCCCTGCAACTTATCCGGAACGCTGCAGCCCGCTTGGTTTTCCACCTTCCCAAGTTCTCCCCATGTCACCCCGCTCTTCTGCACACTCCACTGGCTTCAAGTCTTGCTTCCAGTTCAGCCTATGCTCAAACCCTACACCCCAACCCGAGCACTCTGTTCTGCCACCTCTGGTCTCTTGGCCCTCCCGCTCAGCTCAGTCCAAGCTATTTTCTGTCCTGGCACCCAATAGTGGAACCAGCTTTCTCTTTAAGCTAGGACAGAGTCCCTGCCCATCTTCCGAGAGCACCTGAAACCCTACCTCTTCAAATAGTATCTTTTATAATCCCCCTCCTCACCCCCCCCCCAAAAAACCTTCCTGAACCAACACTTGAACTTGACCCCCCCACCCCCTTTCTAGCTTTGTTGATAACTACTTTATTGAGGAAGAGTGTACTTACTATGCCTGTGATATGTGGTTGTCCCACCTAGCTATCTTAAGATGAAGGCACTAACTGTAAGTTGCTCTGGATAAGAGCGTCTGCTAAATGACTCAAATGCTAAGTGTAAATGTAATTTTGTGGAACTTGTCAATGCATTTGTGGAATCCGATACTGCCATTGCTGAACGAACACCTTGGGACATACACCGTATTTACTGGTCTGTCAAACACCATGAAGAATGACATCATTCAGAGCATCCCCACTGGAACAAAAAATGGGTTGAATCAACATTGTTTTCACATTATTTACATTAAAAAAAGTAAATGTGATGATGTTGAATGAATGTGGAAATCTAATTGGATTTGCAAAAATTCATCAACCTAAGGGAATTTCATATTTTTTTCACCCAAACTTTAATCTAAATCCAATGTCATGTTGATTTGTTTTTTTGATTTCACGTTGAATTCAAGTTAGTTGACAACTCAACCAAATGTAAATACAAATGTGACGTTGAACCGACGTGTGTGCCCAGTGGGTCGCAAAGTGAGCTGGACAGTGAGATCAGTTCAGCCCCTTTCATAGCAGTCCAGGTGGATGACACCACAGATACAAACACTGCAAATGTCCGTTATCAATCATAGTTCCCTATATCAACGATAAAGGTGTTGTGAGAAACCTCTGGTGTTTTCCGATGTAAGAGAGAAACGTAGAGGTGATCCCTGCTGTTGTAATGCAAACTATCGGCAAATACAACCCAGCAACCAAACTCATCTGCCAGACTTACGATGGGGCGAGCTGCATGAGTAGGCAGCGAGGTGCGATTCAGGCGCTCATGAAAACGCACTGTCAATATGCCCTGTTGATTGTTAAGCCAACAAACTAAACTTGGTTTTAGCACAGGGGACAAGCAAGATTCAAGACGCACAGGTTTTTTGAGTCCATTTACAGTTTTCCGAATTGTTTTTATCTGGTCATGCAAAAAGACAGCCATGCTTACTGAGATTGACAATGTCATTCAGGTGCTGGGAGGTTGTCCCACTCGTTGGAACTTCAAAAGTAGAGCAGTGCATTCTGTACATGAAGGCCAGAGATCATTGGACATTGTTTCTGAATGGCTGAGAATCAACCAGAGCAGGGCTCTGAAACAGAAACGGTTTATGTTCATTTTTGGACTCACTGTTTCAGGCCCTACAGAGGAAATTTTGTGACTTCAGACATCCATGTGTACGGCTTGATAGTACACTGAATGCACTGAACGCTTACAGAAGTGTCACTGTTCAGACTGTTGGAAGGGAAGATGACGGACGGAAAAGATGGCGGGGATGGCTATGAGCGCTGATTCAATCACTGGGACAACGCTGATGTCCCAGGCCCCCTTGACAGATAATGATGACTGTGATACAAATTACATTGACTTTCTCATTTAACCTCTAAATGGCACACATACACAATCCATGTCCAAATTGTCTCAAGGCTTAAAAATCATTCTTTAACCTGGTTCCTCCTTTTCATGATTGAAGTGGATTTAACAAGTGACATCAATAAGGGATCATAGCTTTCACCTGGATTCCCCTGGTCAGTCTATGTCATGGAAGAGCAGGTGTTCCTAATGTTTTGTATATCCAGTCTATACTGCACAGGTTTATTCAAAGTTGCATATATTATTGTGATGAGTCAGTGGGAATGTGCTCGTTGAGATCTTGCCTCTGCCAGAGAGGCGCTGTCCAGCTGGTGGTGCTGGCAAATAGCGGAGGCGGGAGGCCGCTCTCTGTTAACTCTCCGTGGTCCTGAATCAATAGTTAGAGTGTGCTGTTTTTATGCACATCTTGGGGTTACCACAGGTTAACATCCGTAATCTGGGGGTTTCTCCCTATAGTTAGTCTGCAACATGTCAAAGTTGAACATTTTTAGTAAGGATGTTATTACAACTTGAGCAAGCTGATGGAGAAATGAACTTTGCCAACTAACTTTACCTTGCATTTGACCATGCCGTGTAGGTCATGTAACTGTTTGTTACATGCAATATTTTCTTTGTGGACTTAAACAGGACAGATGTTTCTCTCCGGTTTTATCAAATCAAATCCCATTTTATTGTGCCGAATACAACAGGTGTAGAGTTTACAGTGAAATGCTTACTTACGAGCCCTTTCCCAACAATATACAGTACAAGAAGTACTGGTACCGAGTCAATATGCAAGGGTACGAGTTAGTTGAGGTAATTTGTACATGGTAGGGGTTAAAGTGACTTGGCAATTGGGATAGATAATAGACAGAGTAGCAGCAGTATATGTGAAGAGTGTGAAAGAATGTGAAAGTGTGTCTATGTGTGAGTGTGTGTGTATATGTGGCGTCAATATGCATGTGTGTGTGTGTTTTGTGTGTGTGAGTGTGTGTATGTTGGAGAGTCAGTGTAGTATACAGTACCAGTCAAAAGTTTGGACACACCTACTAATTCAAGGGTTTTTGTAAATGAGGGAGTTGTGTTCATGCCCCTGGCATGCCCTGGGTGAAGTGGGTTAGTGTTGATTGCATTAGTTTTGGCAAGCTGCCTCAGTTTTGGAACCAAGCCAGGTGCCACATTTTGGCCGACTGCGATGTCAGGTGACATAGGTGGCATAGGTTAAGCATGTGGAGTAATGAGTAATGAGCAAGATTCAGTGTTGTCCCATGCAAAAGTGGTGGCTTTTTGATGAAAAAAAAGCTTAATCTGCCTTTCCAATGAAAACTCGTTTGAAAATCCGAACACATTTTTTATGGAAAAGAGATGTATGTATGTTCCTGAACGATGCATCTTGCTGCCTTGTTGACATCATGACTGGGTGGCGCAGATTACTGTTCCATGTGAGAAGGGCGCTCCTCCCTCACAGATTCTGCCTGATCAAATCACGGGCCATAGTCCCATGCACTTGATGGAACTCAATGACCCTGGGAAAGCCGGTCTCGAGCGAGTCATGTATATACTGCCACCTTGTGGAAGTGGTGCACACTGATTAGAGGGACTGTAGCTTGCAGGTTGGGGCCAAAGATCTTTGTTGTGACTCAGCTGACTACAGTATGTACAGACTGTCAGTGTGACACTGTCTGTACTGTCTGTCTGATCACCACTCTACTGCAGCCCTCTAACTGCTAAGGAGAAGGGGATAAGAAGGGGATAAGGGACTCACTGACTGAAATCTAATCACCACGGCACTGGGCGGGTTATTGAGTTACCTCTAAATCAGGACTACATTTACATATGAACATAAAATCAATGACTATATCTTACAGTTCAAAGGTAGTAGCCTGTGGTAGGTAGCTAGACCAAAACACATCTGCTTTGTAGCCTTCAAGCCACCTGCATGCTCTCCATTTAAGTTCATTTGCTGGTCTACTGAAGTGTTGTGGCACTGCAGGAATGCAGACCAGGCACATCTCCCAAATAGTTCCCCAGAGAGATGCTGAAAGCAGCCTGTACCTCCAAATAAGAAAATATGGACATGAATAAATAAGGATGTATGAACCGGACGAAACAAGGAAATTTGAGCAGAAGAGGGAGGAACAGGAGGAAGGGAGGAGGGAGATGAAGATGAAGTATTGTAGAGGAGTACATGTGGCCTTGATGGCCCAGGTAGAGCGCATCGTTGTGTGTCTCCAGAGGTGCTGGGCTGATGAGAGGAGGAATGTGCTGTCACCTTACTCAGGGCCTGTCATCTGTCTTTCTCCTTTCTCAGTGTTCCCTAGTGCTCCGCATGGAATACAGCAACACACACACAGTTCAAACACAGATAGAGCAGAGAAAAAGAGAGAGAAATGATGTGGGCTCCCTTAAGACATTGGAGATGACAGAGGCCCCTGACCATGAGCTCATCAGAGCATACCCATGACGACATCATCAACCTCAGACATTGCAGCTCTAGTTACAGCAGCTCCTCTCGCTCAGTCACGTGTGACGGCAGGCAGGCAGGCGGGCGGGCGGGCGGGCGGGCGGGCGGGCGGGCGGCAGGCAGGCAGGCAGGCAGGCAGGCAGGCAGGCAGGCAGGCAGGCAGGCAGGCAGCTGAACACAAGACAAGACAGACAACATGCTGCCAGCGGTGGACGAGCTGGATTAGTGCAGGCAGGGAGGGGACCTGCAGCTAGCTGCTGTCTGCTGTGTGTCTGTCCCTGGCTGTCCCTGTGTTGGAGCTGATAAGAGCCAGCGCCAGGGGGTACAGCCACCCAATCGGACTGAGGTTTACCACATCCCTTAACACCACTAACAACAAACAGCAGCTCTATGACACATTATCAATTCCTGGCATCAATCTAAAAACATTCAATACCAACATTTATTTGGATTCATAGCTTTGAAGCCTTGAAACTTAATTTCAAATGTTGGTGGCTTTTGGAAGTGAGTTTTAGGGATTGAGGGTAGCTAAATTGACAAGCAAAGTGCTAAGTATGTGGTGTAAGTGTTTACAAAGGCTTTGCATGATGAAACCAATATGCTGTTTGTCTGTCTGTCTGTCTCAAAAAGGTCAGCCTCCTGGGGCAGTCTAATGACACCGACACCTGTAGGGATGTGTGTGATCATGTGACTGTCACACTAAGTGTCACTGAGTGTTGAAGTTGATCAAAGGCCTCTAACAATGTTGGGAGAGGAGAACAGACATTGCTCTCTGATCTATGTCATACCCCCCCTTCCCTATTTTCCCATTCTCCTCTCCCCCTGTCCACACCCGATACAGCAGTCCCCCTTCCCAATCGGAGTGATGTGTTTAGCAACGAGAGGCCACCAGTTAAAGTCCATTGGATTGATATTCCTATTGTCTGCTAGCCGGCCCTGCAGACCTGAACCTGCGTTATTGCCTCCAGATCAACTCCATTCCTCTCCAACTCCCCTGCTGCTGAGGACAGGCTGACCTTAGTTTGCAGATCAGGGATCAATACCAGGACAAACACGTTGGTTAAGACAAGGCTGCGCTGAGCCAACACACTCTGTGTCCCGACCCCTGACTAGCAAATTAAAACCAAATCACTTCGGAGCTCCAGAGACCTGTCAGCAGCAAGGCAGTGCGGTCGCCCAATGTCTCAGCTTGGCCGACTGGACCTCTGAATAGGAAACTTAATCATGCTTTGATTAGACACATAATCAGGCCTTGAGCTCAGGTGCAGTGGGTAGACTGAGTGAATCAATCCCACACACTTACTGTCTTACTCACTCACTTTACTGTTAGAAAAAAGGATAACCCTTTTTTATTTTACTAGGCAAGTCAGTTAAGAACAAATTCTTATTTTCAATGACGGCCTAGGAACAGTGGGTAAACTGCCTGTTCAGGGGCAGAACGACAGTTTAATACCTTGTCAGCTCAGGGATTTGAACTTGCAACCTTTCAGTTACTAGTCCAACGCTCTAACCACTAGGCTACCCTGCCCTTTTCGGATCCATATAGAACTCTTTAGGGTTCCATGTAGAACCCCTCTGGGGAAAGGGCTCTACCTGGAACCAAAGAGGGTGCCTCAAAGAGTTCTCCCATGGGGACAGACAAATAACCCTTTTAGGTTCTAGATGGCACCTTTTTTTCTAAGAGTACCTTACGGTCAAAACACACCTACTGCCTCGTACACTCTATAGGCTCTGTGTCAGACAACACACACACACACACACACACACACACACACACACACACACATACGCACACATACGCACAGAGTGCTGTGGTAAACCAAATGTGTGTTCCAGAGTGAATGACAGATACGAGAGGCTGAGGCCCACACAGAGATGGATAAAACATAGGGACCCAGAGCACTGCTTCCACCCACCAGTCTGTCCTCTCTCTCTCTCTCTCTCTCTCTCTCTCTCTCTCTCTCTCTCTCTCTCTCTCTCTCTCTCTCTCTCTCTCTGTCTCTCTTTGTCTCCGTCTCTCTGTCTCTCTCTCTCTCGCTCTCTGTACTGTGGATTAATATTCAGCCCCATCAGCAACACAGACTGCCAATGTAAAGAGCAAATAACGGCCACAGTGTATTCGAATACACTATCTAATCTGGGCCAAAGTTAAGGTGCAACACTGCCATCTAATGGACTGGAGGGGAGTGAGAGGCCATTTTTGCATAACTCTGGCTTAATCCCAAATGCCCCCCTTCCCCTTGGTGCTCACCCCTCCATTTGCGCGTTCACGTGCACCTTCACCACTTGCACAAGAGGGGTATAGGGGTTGATTAGCCAGTAGGCACTTTTTCTTAGCCTGCAACATTGCCGGCTTCATAGCGAAGTGGAATCCCATAAGGCACCGCATTATTTTTGAGTTTGTGCAATTTCACACAAAATAATGGAAAGGAGTGCCTAACTATATGACACGTGTGTTTGTTTATGTCTGGTGACAAGACTTGACACATGTAAAAGATTCAATTAAATGTGGAACTGGTACTGAGGTTTAGATTTTGTAAAATGACAAATGTTAATTTGAATGTAATGCTTGTTTTATTATTTAAAAGTGGATTGCCTTATTCAAGTCATGAGTGTGTCCTGAAGTTGATGGGTTTATTGATCCCCTCATCACTCTCTGGAAGTCACCCTCTGAGTTTCGTCAACTACTTGTCAACAGAGGGAACTTGGTAGGCGCGAGGCGGTGGTTTGGGATTCACAAAGTTTGGGATCCCCCTCCCCCAAACACACACACTGACGCCCCCCTCTGTGTGATTTGCATTCCCATAGTGTCCCTCCCGTTGTGTGAGTGATGTGACAGGTCCCCAAATCTCTATGTCATCAATTCATCTCTGGGTCTCCCAATACCCCCTGCTCCCTGCCTCCACGCCTGGCCACACCAGTATCTGTGTACCACTGACCCCTTTGCCCACACCAACATCAATATGCCAACGAGGAACACACAAACACCAACCATCACAGACTCCAGCAATACTGTACTGTCTCTCTGAAACGCTCAGTCTTTCTGCTGGTGTCTCCCTGTATGCCTTAATCATTTACTTTCTCTGTTTCCTTAATCACTGCAGCTGAGAAGCAGAGATATATCACTGTAGATAGAGTGAGATAGACAGCGTGCTTCTGACAAGTGTGACCTCACCTTCATATCGTTACTCAGGTTATCATACTCTCATCACACCTTTCATATAATAATCAGATGTTTCATAAGATGATACAATTACCAAGAGTGAATAGTTATGACTAAAGGAGTATAAGAATGAAGGTCTCAACAATACCGTGACTTAGAGGGTGACCAGACTCTCACACAGTTTTTTATTTGTAGGAGGGAGGGTGGCACGTCTCTTTCAATACATCATAGATAGATGAACATCCATAGAATTCTCATTGGCATCACAAAGTTGAAGAAACCTTGTGTTGCTCAACATTCTGTGGCTAGAGAAACAAATCTGCTTGGTACTACATCCCTGTCACATGAGCTTCCCACAGCCTTGGATGCTCAGACCAAACTGCAGCGAGGACAATGTCCACCTCAAAGAGAGAGCCCGCCCCCACCCCCCTGTCAAACTGGACTGGATCGACGGCAGACATGTCAACCTACTCAGAGTAGCCAATCACAAAGACCCTTTCAGGGTTAGGATACTACCGTCCCCGGAGTGAGATAATAAAGTCAAAGGTTTGAAAGAACTAGGTGGTTCAAGTAGTGCATAGGCCTATGTGACAGTGTGTGTAAAGGTGTGTTATTCACACAGGAGGTTGGTGGTACCTTCATTGGGGAGAACATGGCTTCCATGTGTTTGATGCGATTCAATTCTCTCCATTCCAACCATTATTATGAGCCATTCTACCCTCAGCAGCCTCCGCTGGTTAATCAATATGTGTCAGAGGGAGGATATACTTCCTGGTACAGTATGTGTTTCTGTCAGTTGAAGAAGCTGAACCAGGCCCTCAGCAGCATGGAGAGTCTCCACAAGAGATGCTGGCTATGGAAGGAGAGGAGGGTCAAAAAGAACCTGAGGAGACTAGCTAGCATTTCTCCTACTTTCAGAAGCCAAACATTATTCCAGGTAATATGGCGTGTGGTAATATACTGTGAGTAGTCCAGACTTTAATGTTCATGAGACTGAGTATGACGGTTTGGAGCATCTCCTCCAGAGGCCTAGTGATGACAGCAGGGTACTGCTCCCCGCATGCCCCCCATCCCATGCAGGCCAAGATGACTGCTCCTCCTGCTCCCTCAACAGCCATCTGTTCAGGACCCCCCAGAGCACTTCTGTCCCCTCCCCATGACCCAGCCACAGAGGTTAGTACACTGAAGTACTTGTGTCGGTAGAACGAAACACTGAGCAGGAGAGACTGGACCGACTCAACCTTCCACTGTGCCCCCTGGAGGCCCTGTGCTGCAGGTGTACACAAATCCTACACAAAATGCTTTATACAGCAGCCAGGCTGTACCAAAATATTGAAATCAATCACTGATAAAGTGGTTGGAATATATATTTTAAGCTGACTGTGTGTGTGTGTGTGTGTGTGTGTGTGTGTGTGTGTGTGTGTGTGTGTGTGTGTGTGTGTGTGTGTGTGTGTGTGTGTGTGTGTGTGTGTGTGTGTGTGTGTGTGTGTGTGTGTGTGTGTGTGTGTGTGTGTGCGCAAGTACTGAGAGCAACATCCACACTCTGCTCCAGCAGTGTAAGGACGCAGGTCATCAGTATAGACATCCACCCTCATATGAAAGAGTCTGCTATTTACTCTCCCCCTCCACATATACATGATATACAAATCAAATCAAATGTATTTATATAGCCGTTCGTACATCAGCTGATAAGGAGGAGGGTCAAAAACCCCAAACAGCAAGCAATGCAGGTGTAGAAGCACTGTGGCTAGGAAGAACTCCCTAGAAAGGCCAAAACCTAGGAAGAAACCTAGAGAGGAACCAGGCTATGTGGGGTGGCCAGTCCTCTTCTGGCTGTGCCGGGTGGAGATTATAACAGCACATGGCCAAGATGTTCAAATGTTCATAAATGACCAGCATGGTCAAATAATAATAATCACAGGCAGAACAGTTGAAACTGGAGCAGCAGCACGGCCAGGTGGACTGGGGACAGCAAGAAGTCATCATGTCAGGTAGTCCTGAGGCATGGTCCTAGGGCTCAGGTCCTCCGAGAAAGAGAAAGAAAGAGAGAAGATGAGAATTAGAGAAAGCACACTTAGATTCACACAGGACACCGAGGACACCCCCGGACAGGGCCAAACAGGAAGGATATAACCCCACCAACTTTGCCAAAGCACAGGCCCCACACCACTAGAGGGATATCTTCAACCACCAACTTACCATCCTGAGACAAGGCCGAGTATAGCCCACAAAGATCTCCGCCACGGCACAACCCAGGGGGGGTGATCAGACAGGATGATCACATCAGTGACTCAACCCACTCAAGTGACGCACCCCTCCTAGGGACGGTATGAAAGATCCTACAGTAAGCCAGTGACTCAGCCCCTGTAATAGGGTTAGAGGCAGAGAATCCCAGCGGAAAGAGAGGAACCGGCCAGGCAGAGACAGCAAGGTTCGTTGCTCCAGAGCCTTTCCATTCACCTTCACACTCCTGGGCCAGACTACACTCAATCATATGACCCACTGAAGAGATGAGTAAAGACTTAAAGGTTGAGACTGAGTTTGCGTCTCTCACATGGGTAGGCAGACCATTCCATAAACATGGAGCTCTATAGGAGAAAGCCCTGCCTCCAGCTGTTTGCTTAGAAATTCTAGGGACAATTAGGAGGCCTGCGTCTTGTGACCGTAGCGTACGTGTAGGTATGTACGGCAGGACCAAATCAGAGAGATAGGTAGGAGCAAGCCCATGTAATGCTTTGTAGGTTAGCAGTAAAACCTTGAAATCAGCCCTTGCCTTGACAGGAAGCCAGTGTAGGGAGGCTAGCACTGGAGTAATATGATCACATGGTTCTAGTCAAGATTCTAGCAGCCATATTTAGCATTAAATATACATGATAAATACATATAGCCTCATAACTGTGATCTGTACAAAATACTAGAAACAAAATACTAGAAACTACTTATTTTTTGTGTGTGCTTTGTGTCTAAAATAAAGGTAGCAAAATTAATTAACAAAAACATTCAGTCATGTCATGGAAAAATAACCTAACTTGGAAATGCATGGCAAAATATGACATCAGAATGTGCAGTGTTTTCATAAGGCCACTAGAGGGAGCTGGTGAAGCAGCAGAGTGGGTTCAGGATCACCTGTCTATCTGTAAACTACTACATTAATTATCCTAACCTGCTGCATTAATGATCCTAACCTGCTGCATTAATGATCCTAACCTGCTACAAAAAGTACATTTTTACAAAAGCTGTATTGCATCTAGACAAAACCTGTCTGGGTGGTTCATCTACTGAAATAATCACAACCTACAGAAGACAGAGAACGTGTTCGGAACCATGTATCACATAAGATTAAGCATTTTCAAGGAATACCTGTTTACTCAAGAGATTGTGAATGATTACAACCACACTCTTGTCCCTCTGGCTTTAGGCTCTATCCTATCGTCTTTAGGCTCTATCCTATCGTCCTGGAATTCTGTTTGTTTTTGTTTGTTTTTTGTTTTCTCCCCAATTTCGTGGTATCCAATTGTCAGTAACTTGTCTCATCGCTACAGCTCCTGTACGGGCTCGGGAGAGACGAAGGTCAAAAGCCATGCTTCCTCCGAAACACAACCCAACCAACCAACCGTGCAACTGGCGACCTGGTTTGCGCGCACTGCACCCGACCCGCCACAGGAGTCGCTGGTGCGCGATGAGACAAGGATATCCCTACCGGCCAAACCCTCCCTAACCCAGACGACACTAGGCCAATTGCGCGTCGCCCCATGGACCTCCCGGTCGCCCTAGTGCCCTAGACCACTGCGCCACCCGGAAGGCCTCGTCCTGGAATTCTGAGGTTTTATAAATGTTGGCATGACCCAGCGACAATCAGCAGTTGAAACAACAAAACAGACTCCCTGCCACTGTTTCTGTAAAAAGCTGAGGGATGGGGCTAGAGAAATCTCAAATTCATAGACAGAACTATGGATGCAAGGACTGACCATCCATGACATCAACATTATAGTTTGTATCATGTTTTGAGGCTATGTATTGTTTCCATTTACTTTGTTTACAAACCTTGGAGTAAAACAAGTTCATATTTTGGGTTCTGATGGGGTACGACAGATGAATTAAGCTCATGACGCCTTTATAAGTTATATTTCTCAAGAATCAAAGGGTACATACTGTATCATTCACTTTAAAAGTAAACAAAATGGAAGTAGCAACTGCAGATGGTCCCTTTAAAGACCAAGTTGTTACTGTAAACTCTGGCAGTATTTCTACAGATAAAGTAAAGCATAAATCTTTATTAAATCATACAGCAGATAAACAAATGAAGGTCGACCAGCAGTGAGTATTAGCTGCATGATGGAAAGTAATCATTTACTACTTATGTATTAGTATAAAATGAGAACATTATAATACCAGACAGAAAACACAAAGAGTATACGTTAGCTGCTAGTGGGAACCCAAAGATGAAAACACCAGACTTTTTTCAAGTGGGTGTATTATGGCTATTTTCAAGCTGTCCAAGAAATTAAATTCAATGATGGACAGGTGTGTCTGTGTGTATGTGAGGGGGGGAACATTATTTTATAAACATAGTGGGTAATGGGTAGGTCAGTAAAGTGCAGATATTGACCTTTTGACAGTAGAAAGTATTTCTTTATATTCTACTATATGAATAGACTGCAAATGTTTGATGATCCTCTACAATGCTTTCTTCTCCTATCTGAACATGTGAGTAGAGAAGAACAATAAACAATGTTCAATGAACAAATTCCATTAAATCAAACAAACAAAAGCCATCAATTAAAGGCCAAGACATAAAGAAGGTAAGCAATTTGGTTGTTTCGCCCCAAGTATGGAGCAACATAATGGCCTTCTTTCATCAAGCTGAACTTGGGGTCCAGATCTGACAGCCTCATTCATGTCATGTAAGACAATGCCTGAGAAGGCAACATGGTTTATTCCTTGGAGAGCCCATCCACCAGAAACCTCTTACACTGACACAATCAAATTAAAGCTCATTGGTTAAGAGACGTAAGAAGATGCAAGCCCATTGGATGGAAGGATGAGCAGTTGACATTAATGGGTTCAGAAATAGGACACAAAAGCCACTTTTCATCTCAAAGGCCAACCTCTAGTCTGCCACTGGACATTTAGGTTCAAATAGTCTTTAAAACTGTTCACTGCTTCTCTTGCAACACACAAAAAAGCAAACAGCACACAAAAGTAAAGAATGGTTGGATCTTGAAAATATCTAGAAGGCCACATTACCAGTGTCATTGCTGAAGTGCTGTGCTCTGACAAGGAAGTATGTAGGCGTGTTATAGTATAAGGGGTAAGGGAGAGATATGGAGGAAGAGGGTGAAAAGCAGAGAAACACACCCCACACCCTCAGTCCGCCAGCCCCAAACCCACACACCACTGTCAAAGGGTTTAAATACTGCTGATACAGAGAAAAACATAGCTGCTGTGTTGACAGGAAGAGGGTGAAAAGCAGAGAAACACACCCCACCCTCAGTCCGCCAGCCCCAAACCCACACACCACTGTCCTGCTGATACAGAGAGCTGCTGTGTTGACGTGCTCGTCGGAACTCTGAAATGTCCCACTTGCTAACTGGTTGTAGTTATAGACATGCCGTATACAACCAGTTAGCAAGTAGAAGTTTCAGAGTTTCCTAGTTGCGACTAGCATGTGAACATGGCAAGAGTGCCAGAGCCCTTCGCTCCATTTTCTTGGTCCATTCCATGTCATCATTCTCTCTATCAACCTCTCCATCCTCCGCCAGAAGCTCATCTTGTCCAGAGGGTAGTTCGACCACCCTGAGAGAGAGGGGGATGGAATAAAAATAAAAAGAGAGAGTGAGGGGAATGGGAATAGGAAGAAATACATGAGGCACGTTAACAGGAAGACATCAAATGAAACATGCACACATCCCACACACAACTGTGCTCCAGGTAGCAGTGGTAGTAGATACATCAGCTCTCAGAGGATCTCTGCTGCCAGGGGAGAGGAAAGAGATCTGGCTTTGGCACCAGAGTAATGCACACACTTACAGTTATAAATATGTACTGTATCTCCACATACCATACATCACACAAGGACTGCTGAACTCAAATACCTCACATTCACCATCCACCCTTATCCATGCTATAGAATCGGACACCCACTCCTAGGAGGGTTGTACATCAATGATGTTTTAGTATTACACATAGCCAAGAAGGAAGGGAGCGAACGCAGGTGGTCGTACATGCACGGAAACACAAGTACAGTGCATTCGTAAAGTACATGCACGGAAACACAAGTACAGTGCATTCGTAAAGTACATGCACGGAAACACAAGTACAGTGCATTCGTAAAGTACATGCACGGAAACACAAGTACAGTGCATTCGTAAAGTACATGCACGGAAACACAAGTACAGTGCATTCGTAAAGTACATGCACGGAAACACAAGTACAGTGCATTCATAAAGTACATGTACGGAAACACAAGTACAGTGCATTCGTAAAGTACATGCACGGAAACACAAGTACAGTGCATTCGTAAAGTACATGCACGGAAACACAAGTACAGTGCATTCGTAAAGTTTTCCGACCCCTTGACTTGAAAAAATAATAATTACATAGCAGCCTTATTCTAAAATGAATCAACGAAAAAAATCCTCATCATTCTACCCACAATACCCCATAATGACAAAGCAACAACAGGTGTTTATATTTCTTTGCACATTTTATTACAAATGACAAACAGAAATATCACATTTTCCTAAGTATTCAGACTCTTTACTCAGTTTTTATTTGAAGCACCTTTGGCAGCGATTACAGCCACGAGTCTTGTTGGGTATGACGCTGCAAGCTTGACACACCTGTATTTGGGGAGTTTTTACCATTCTTCTCTGCGGATCCTCTCAATCTCTGCCAGGTTGGATGGGGAGCGTTTCTGCACAGCTATTTTCAGGTCTCTCCAGAGATTTTAGATCTGGTGAACCTTCGCCCCTGTATGAACTCAAAGACACACACCCACACATTAATACTTTATTTCTATCCACAAAGATACTAGACATATTGGAGGAATTGCACATAACCATATATATACAGTATTTATTTATAAATACACATACACATTAAGGCATTCAGTATATATAAGCACGGTGCATACTCATATTACATACAGGTATCTGCCCAAATAAATTAAACACTTGAGCAAATGACAGATACAAAATATATTGAAAACAGGTGCTTCCACACAGGTGAGTTTCCTGAGTTCATTATTTTGGCTATCAAGGCTTGAAGGTATCTCAGACCTTGAAAGAGGGGTCTCAAAGAAGCATATAGGGTTTAACGTGTGTGTGTGTCTCAGCCACCAGATCTCAACCCAATTGAACACTAATGGGCAGAGATGGGCAGTATTTATGTTATGTATTTCAATTACTTCTCTTATTTTGTCATTTGTATTATGCTGGGCTGAACGACACTCCAATGTATTTTGTAACAAGATACCGAAAACTCTATTAGGACACTATGTTGGTGTTTCCTTTATTTTGACAGTTACCTGTACATCCACATGCTGCGAGTGCATACAGTGTGTGCATGCGTCTGTTTACGTAGGTCTGTACACCCACAGAGCAGAGAGTGTTGTGTTGTGGCTGCAGTATGTCTGCAGTCCCCCAGTCCCTCAGGTGACACCCTCTCTGCAGGAGGAGAGCAGCTCTGCTTGTTTGTTTGATTTCTGCTCTCTGTCCCGCTCCCTCTCTCTCCCCATGCAGGCCTATTTGTTAGCACTGACAGCAGGTTAGCATTAAATATACATGGATATTTCCAGCCACTGGCACACACAAAGGCAGGCGGCGGGCTCCGGGGACACAGGCAGGGAGGGTGGAGGACTGGGGACAGAGCTGTGGCGCTCCCCTGTGGCTGCTTCCTTCTCCACTCTACTCATCACAGCCCCCACTAAGGTTAGGGACCAGGAAAAGAAGGGAGGGTCAGAAAGACAGTGCACACACACATGCTCACACAAACATGCACACACACACACACTCCTGTCTTCACACACATGCACATCTGGTGCCCATAGGGGAACAGGGTGACACACAAGTAACCTCTTTCCAGTGCACCCTCTCAGACACACACTGAATACCCAATGTGATCTCTTACTGGGGCCTAATGCCAGCACACACACACACACACACACACACACACACACACACACACACACACACACACACACACACACACACACACACACACACACACACACACACACACACACACACACACACACACACACACAGACAAATAGATTGCCTTTCCAGGTTATTTATATTGTATCAGCCACCTTGGATGGACCTTTCAATGGAAGATATTATTTGAATTCTTCTTGATGTGATTTCTCTGTTTCTATAATCATGGCTGTTAGCTCTGCCGTGGTTGGTACATTGTCATATAAACCTGTATGTTTTTCATAGTGGTTGGTCTCAGGGGGATAGCTTACCATCCTGCAACCCACTGCTGGCTTGCTTCTGAAGCTAAGCAAGTTTGGTCTTGGTCGGTCCCTGGATGGGAGATCAGATGCTGCTGAACGTGATGCTAATGGGCCAGTATGAGGAACTCTTTCCTCTGGTCTAACTATCCTAATTCCTCATTGCAGTGATTGGGCACATGGCCCTGTGTAGGGTGACTTTAAAAGGGTGTTCTGACTCTCTGCTGTCACTAAAGATCCCATGGCACTTATCTTAAGAGTAGGGGTGTTAACCCTGGTGGCTATATTCCAAATCTGACCTTTACGCTGTCATGGCCACCTAAACATCCCCAGTTTACAATTGGCTCATTCATCTCTCCTGTACCTAATCCCAAGGTTGTCACTGGTAATGAGAATGTGTTCTCAGTCAACTTACCAGGTAAAACAAATAAAAAGCTTCTATGATCATGAAATGGTGCATGAACTTGCAGTACACTTGGTTGGTGGATCCCTCCAATAGACCTTTATGCAGTTCAACATTGCACTGGTGTATATGTCACTAATGTGTGACCCGTGACAAGACCTCTGCAAAAGGTGCAGTGGCTTACTGTTAGTAGCAGGGGTTACAGTAGGTCGTATGTCAGTAATGTGTTACCGTACGAAGTCTGTGCAGTACCTGTGGTGAGGCAGTATGTCAGTAAAGTTCAGAACTTTACAGTACTGTTTTACCTGTGGCTATGCAATAGTAATAGTTCAAGTTCAAGTTTTATTGTACCAGGTAGAAGTACAGCGAAATGCTTCATTTGCAAGCTCTACCTAACATCGCAGTAATGAATTTGTAGAATAGTCTAACGAATAAAAATGTAATAAGGTAGTGTAATAGGGTAGTGTATGGTACCTCTTAGGTAATATACAGGGTAGTGTATGGTACCTCTTACGTAATAGACAGGGTAGTGTATAGTACCTCTTAGGTAATATATAGACTAGTTTATAGTACCTCTTAAATAATATACAGAGTAATATACAGGGTAGTGTATGGTACCTCTTAGGTAATATACAGGGTAGTGTAATACTTCTTAGGTAATATACAGGGTAGTGTATGGTAATATACAGGGTAGTGTATGGTACCTCTTAGGTAATATACAGGGTAGTGTATGATACCTCTTAGGTAATATACAGGGTAGTGTATGGTACCTCTTAGGTAATATACAGGGTAGTGTATGATACCTCTTAGGTAATATACATGGTGGTGTATGATACCTCTTAGGTAATATACAGGGTAGTGTATGATACCTCTTAGGTAATATACAGGGTAGTGTATGGTACCTCTTAGGTAATATACAGGGTAGTGTATGATACCTCTTAGGTAATATACAGGGTAGTGTATAGTACCTCTTAGGTAATATATAGAGTAGTTTATAGTACCTCTTAAATAATATACAGAGTAGTGTATAATACCTCTTAGGTAATCTACAGGGTAGTGTATAGTACCTCTTAGGTAATATATAGAGTAGTTTATAGTACCTCTTAAATAATATACAGAGTAAGGTATAATACCTCTTAGGTAATATACAGGGTAGTGTATAATACCTCTTAGGTAATATACAGAATAGTGTATAGTACTTCTTAGGTAATAGACAGGGTAGTGTATAATACCTCTTAGGTAATATACATGATACTGTTGTCACGCCTTGGTCTTAGTATTTTGTGTTTTAGTTAATTAGTTGGTCAGGCCAGGGTGTGACATGGGTTTATTGTTTGTTGAATTGAGTGTTTTTTTTTAGTTATTGGGATTGTAGCTGATTAGGGGTGTGTGTTTCATAGGTTTGGCTGCCTGAGGCGGTTCTCAATCAGAGTCAGGTGATTCTCGTTGTCTCTGATTGGGAACCGTATTTAGGTAGCCTGGGTTTCGCTTTGTATTTCGTGGGTGATTGTTCCTGTCTCTGTGTTAGTGTTCACCAGTCAGGCTGTAATAGGTTTCACGTTCCGTTTTGTTGTTTTGTATTTATTCGTTATTTCATGTATAGTTTCGTTATTTGTTTTCACTAATAAACATGAGTAACAAACACGCTGCATTTCGGTCCGACTCTCTTTCGACAAACGAAGAACGTCGTTACAGAATCACCCACCACACACGGACCGAGCAGCGTGTCAACAGGCAGGAGCAGCCCAAAGAGGCGCAGCCCAAAGAGGAGCCCCGTATTAAGGATTTCTGGACATGGGAGGAAATCCTTGACGGGAGAGGACCCTGGGCTAAACCAGGGGAGTGTAGCCGCCCAAAGGTGCAGCAGGCGAAGAGGAAACAGGAGCTGGAAGGAAAAGGACCCTGGGCTCAGCCTGGTGAATATGGCCGCCCTAAGGAGGAACTAGAAGCGGCTGAAGTGGAGAGGCGCTGGTATGAGGAGGCAGCACGGCGACGTGGATGGAAACAGGAGCAGCCCAGAATGGAGTACAGTATGGATATTACGACGTGGGAAGAAATAGACAGGTGGGCGGCCGACCCAGAGAGAGTGCCGGAGCCCGCCTGGGATTCGCTGGAGCAGTGCGAAGAGGGCTATAGGAGAATGGAGTCGAAAAAAAAAGACATGGCGGCGCAGAGCGAAGCCCCAAAAATTTCTTGGGGGTGGGCTCAGAGGGGGAGTGGCTGAGTCAGGAGACAGACCTGAGCCAACTCTCCCTGTTTATCGTGAAGAGCCAAGGAGGAGACCAGAATCGGTGTTGGAGGTGAGCGAAGCAGAGACTGTGAAGGAGTTAATGGGGAAATTGGAGGAGAAATTAATGAGGGAGTTGCTAGTTTGGTGCTTTAGGTACAATATTCGTCCGACGGAGCGTGTCGGGGATTTAATGGCACCTGGGTCAGCGCTCCATACTAGTCCTGAGGTGCGTGTTAGTTGGCTGGTGAAAAATGTGCCAGCCTCACGCACTAAGCCTCCTGTGTACCTACCTAGCCTTGCACGTCATGTGCCAGTCCTGCTCTCAGGCTCTCCAGTACACCTTCACGGTCCAGTACATCCTGTGCCACCTTCACACACCAGTCCTCCGATGGTAGCTCCCCGCACCAGGCTTCCTGTGCCTGTCCTCTATCCAGTACCACCTCCACATCCCAGCCCTCCGGTAGCAGTTCCCCGCACTAGGCTTCCTGTGCGTGTCCTCGGCCAAATACTACCAGTGCCAGCACCACGCATCAGGCATTCAGTGCGCCTTGCCTGTTCAGCGCAGCCAGCGCTTTCTCCCTCTCCTGCGCTGTCGGAGTCTCCCGCCTGTTCAGCGGTTCTAGAGGCTTCCTCCTCTACAGCGCTGCCGGAGCCTCCTGCCTGTATGGAGCAGCTAGAGCTGCCAGTTTGCATGGAGCAGCCAGAGCTGTCAGTCTGCATAGAGCAGCCAGAGCTGCCAGTCTGCATGGGGCAGCCAGAGCTGTCAGTCTGCTTAGAGCAGCCAGAGCTGTCAGTCTACATGGAGCAGCTAGAGCTGCCAGTTTGCATGGAGCAGCCAGAGCTGTCAGTCTGCATAGAGCAGCCAGAGCTACCAGTCTGCATGGAGCAGCAAGAGCTGCCAGTTTGCATGGAGCAGCCAGAGCTGTCAGTCTGCTTAGAGCAGCCAGAGCTGTCAGTCTGCATGGAGCAGCTAGAGCTGCCAGTCTACATGGAGCATCCAGTGTTGCCAGCCTGCATGGAGCAGCTAGAGCTGCCAGTCTGCATGGGGCAGCCAGAGCTGGCAGTCTGCTTGGAGCAGCCAGAGTTGCCAGTCTGCATGGAGTTGCCAGTCTGCCTGGAGCTGCCAGTCTACAAGGAGCTGCCAGTCTGCATGGAGCAGCTAGAGCTGCCAGTCTGCAAGGAGCTGCCAATCTGCAAGGAGCTGCCAGTCTGCATGGAGCAGCTAGAGCTGCCAGTCTGCAAGGAGCTGCCAGTCTGCATGAAGCAGCCAGAGCTGCCGGTCTGCATGGAGCAGCTAGAGCTGCCAGTCTGCAAGGAGCTGCCAGTCTGCATGGAGCAGCCAGAGCTGCCAGTCTGCATGGAGCAGCTAGAGCTGCCAGTCTGCAAGGAGCTGCCAGTCTGCATGAAGCAGCCAGAGCTGCCAGTCTACATGGAGCAGCTAGAGCTGCCAGTCTGCAAGGAGCTGCCAGTCTGCATGGAGCAGCCAGAGCTGCCAGTCTGCATGGAGCAGCCAGAGCCCCCAGTCAGCATGGAGCAGCCAGAGCCGTCAGTCAGCATGAAGCAGCCAGAGCCGTCAGTCTGCCAGGATCTGCCAATCAGCCAGACTCTTCCAGATCTGCCAGTCAACCAGACTCTTCCAGATCTGCCAGTCAACCAGACTCTTCCAGATCTGCCAGTCAACCAGACTCTTCCAGATCTGCCAGTCAACCAGACTCTTCCAGATCTGCCAGTCAGCCAGACTCTTCCAGATCTGCCAATCAGCCAGACTCTTCCAGATCTGCCAGTCAACCAGACTCTTCCAGATCTGCCAGTCAACCAGACTCTTCCAGATCTGCCAGTCAACCAGACTCTTCCAGATCTGCCAGTCAACCAGACACTTCCAGATCCGCCAGTCAGCCAGGATCTGCCAGATCTGCTAGTCAGCCAGGATCCGCCAGTCGGCCAGGATCTGCCAGTCAGCCAGGATCCGCCAGTCAGCCAGGATCAGCCAGTCGGCCAGGATCTGCCGGTCAGCCAGGATCCGCCAGTCAGCCAGGATCTGCCAGATCTGATAGTCAGCCAGGCCGCCAGCTTCATCCAGGATCTGCCGGCTTCAACTGCCTGGCTGGGCTTCATCTCAGTTCTTCAGTACTGGGCTTCTTCTCAGTCCTGGGCTTCCCTCAGTCCCGAGCTGCCCCTCAGTCCCGAGCTGCCCCTCAGTCCCGAGCTGCCCCTCAGTCCCGAGCTGCCCCTCAGTCCCGAGCTGCCCCTCAGTCCCGAGCTGCCCCTCAGTCCCGAGCTGCCCCTCAGTCACGAGCTGCTCCTCTGTTATGAAGTTTTCTGGGTGAGGACTATTCGGCCATGGTCGGCGGCGAGGGTGGATCATCCCAGGACGCGAAGGAGAGGAACAATGACATTTATGAAGTGGGGTCCACGTCCGGAGCCGGAACCGCCACCATGGACAGAGGCCCACCCGGACCCTCCCTATGGTTTTGAGGTGCGTTCGGGAGTCCGCACCTTAGGGGGGGGGGGGTTCTGTCACGCCTTGGTATTAGTATTTTGTGTTTTAGTTAATTAGTTGGTCAGGCCAGGGTGTGACATGGGTTTATTGTTTGTTGTATTTAGTGGGGTTTTTTAGTTATTGGAACTGTAGCTGATTAGGGGTGTGTGTTTCATAGGTTTGGCTGCCTGAGGCGGTTCTCAATCAGAGTCAGGTGATTCTCGTTGTATCTGATTGGGAACCGTATTTAGGTAGCCTGGGTTTCGCTTTGTATTTCGTGGGTGATTGTTCCTGTCTCTGTGTTAGTGTTCACCAGTCAGGCTGTAATAGGTTTTGTTCCGTTTGTTGTTTTGTATTTATTCGTTATTTCATGTATAGTTTCGTTATTTGTTTTCACTAATAAACATGAGTATTAAACACGCTGCATTTCGGTCCGACTCTCTTTCGACAAACGAAGAACGTCGTTACAACTGTATAATACCTCTTTCGTAATATACAGAGTAGTGTATAGTACCTCTTAGGTAATATACAGAATAGTGTACAGTACCTCTTAGGTTATATACAGGGTAGTGTATAATACCTCTGAGGTAATATACATGATAGTGTATAATACCTCTTAGGTAATATACAGAATAGTATATAGTACATCTTAGGTAATATACAGGTTAGTGTATAGTACCTCTTAGGTAATATACAGGGAAGTGTATAATACCTCTTAGGTAATATACAGGATAGTGTATAGTACCTCTGAGGTACTATACATGGCGGTGTATAATATCTCTTAGGTAATATACAAGGTAGTGTATAGTACCTCTTAGATAATATATAGATTCGTGTATAGTACCTCTTAAATAATATACAGGGTAGTGTATTATACCTCTTAGGTAATATACAGGGTAGTGTATAATACCTCTAAGATAATATACATAATACTGTATAATACCTCTTTGGTAATATACAGAGTAGTGTATAGTACCTCTTAGGTAATATACAGGGTAGTGTATAATACCTCTTAGGTAATATACATGATACTGTATAATACCTCTTAGGTAATATACAGAGAAATGTATAATACCTCTTAGGTAATGTTCAGGGTAGTGTATAGTACAACTTAGGTAATATATAGAGTAGTTTATAGTACCCCTTCAATAATAAACAGGGTAGGGTATAATACCTCTTAGGAAATACACAGAGTAGTGTATAGTACCTATTAGGTAATATACATGATACTGTATAATACCTCTTTCGTAATATACAGAGTAGTGTATAGGACCTCTTAGGTAATATACAGAATAGTGTATAGTACCTCTTAGGTACTATACAGGGTAGTGTATAATATCTCTTAGGTAATATACATGATACTGTATAATACCTCTTAAATAATTTACAGGGTAGTGTATAGTAGCTCTGAGGAACTATACATGGTGGTGTATAAAATCTCTTAGGTAATATACAGGGTAGTGTATGGTACCTCTTAGGTAATATACAGGGTAGTTTATATTACCTCTTATGTAATATACAGGGTAGTGTATAATACCTCTTAGGTAATATACAGGGTAGTGTATAATACCTCTTAGGTAATATACCTCTTAGGAGTAGTTATAGTACCTCTTAGGTAATATACAGGGTAGTGTATAGTACCTCTTCGGTCATATACAGGTTAGTGTATAATACTTCTTAGGTAATATACATGATACTGTATAATACCTCTTAGGTAATATACAGAATAGTATATAGTGCATCTTAGGTAATATACAGGTTAGTGTATAGTCCCTCTTAGGTAATATACAGGGAATATATAATACCTCTTAGGTAATATACAGTGTAGTGTATAGTACTTCTTAGGTAATATACAGAGTCTTGTATAACACCTCTAAGATAATATACATGATACTGTAAAATACCTCTTTGGTAATATACAGAGTAGTGTATAGTACCTCTTAGGTAATATACAGGGTAGTGTATAATACCTCTTAGGTAATATACATGATACTTTACAATACCTCTTAGGTAATATAAAGAGTAGTGTATAGTACCTCTTAGGTAATATACAGAGTAGTGTATAATACCTCTTAGGTAATATATAGGGTAGTGCATGGTACCTCTTAGGTAATATACAGGGTAGTGTATGGTACCTCTTAGGTAATATACAGAGTAGTGTATAGTACCTCTTAGGTAATATACAGGGTAGTGTATAATACCTCTTAGGTAATATACAGGGTAGTGTATAGTACCTCTTAGGTAATATACAGAATAGTGTATAATACCTCTTAGGTAATATACAGAGTAGTTGTATAATACCTCTAAGATAAAATACATGATACTGTATAATACCTCTTTGGTAATATACAGAGTAGTGTATAGTACCTCTTAGGTAATATACAGAATAGTGTATAGTACACCTCTTAGGTAATATACAGGGTAGTGTATAAGACCTCTTAGGTAATATACATGATACTGTATAATACCTCTTTGGTAATATACAGAGTAGTGTATAGTACCTCTTAGGTAATATACAGGGAAGTGTATAATACCTCTTAGGTAATATACAGGGTAGTGTATGGTACCTCTTAGGTAATATACAGGGTAGTGTATAGTACCTCTTAGGTAATATACAGGGAAGTGTATAATACCTCTTAGGTAATATACAGGGTAGTGTATGGTACCTCTTAGGTAATATACAGGGTAGTTTATAATACCTCTGAGGTAATATACAGGGTAGTGTATAATACCTTTTAGGTAATATACAGAATAGTGTATAGTACTTCTTAGGTAATATACAGGGTAATGTATAATACCTCTTAGGTAATACACATGATACTGTATAATACCTCCTTCGTAATATAAAGAGTCGTGTATAGTACCTCTTCGGTAATATACAGAATAGTGTATAATACCTCTTAGGTAATATACAGGTTAGTGTATAATAATTCTTAGGTAATATACAGATACTGTATAATACCTCTTAGGTAATATACAGAATAGTATATAGTGCATCTTAGGTAATATACAGGTTAGTGTATAGTCCCTCTTAGGTAATATACAGGGAATATATAATACCTCTTAGGTAATATACAGTGTAGTGTATAATACCTCTTAGGTAATATACAGAGTCTTGTATAACACCTCTTAGATAATATACAGATAGTGTATAATACCTCTTTGGTAATATACAGGGTAGTGTATAGTACCTCTTAGGTAATATACATGGTAGTGTATAATACCTCTTAGGTAATATACATGATAGTGTATAATACCTCTTAGGTAATATAAAGAGTAGTGTATAGTACCTCTTAGGTAAATACAGGGTAGTGTATGGTACCTCTTAGGTAATATATAGAGTAGTTTATAGTACCTCTTAGGTAATATACAGTGTAGTGTATAATACCTCTTTGGTAATATACAGGGTAGTGTATAGTACCTCTTAGGTAATATACAGAATAGTGTATAGTACCTCTTAGGTACTATACAGGGTAGTGTATAATACCTCTTAGGTAATATACATGATACTGTATAATACCTCTTAAATAATTTACAGGGTAGTGTATAGTAGCTCTGAGGAACTATACATGGTGGTGTATAAAATCTCTTAGGTAATATACAGTGTAGTGTATGGTACCTCTTAGGTAATATACAGGGTAGTGTATGATACCTCTTAGGTAATATACAGGGTAGTGTATGGTACCTCTTAGGTAATATACAGGGTAGTTTATATTACCTCTTATGTAATATACAGGGTAGTGTATAATACCTTTTAGGTAATATACAGAATAGTGTATAGTACCTCTTCGGTCATATACAGGTTAGTGTATAATACTTCTTAGGTAATATACATGATACTGTATAATACCTCTTAGGTAATATACAGAATAGTATATAGTACATCTTAGGTAATATACAGGTAGTGTATAGTACCTCTTAGGTAATATACAGGGAATATATAATACCTCTTAGGTAATATACAGTGTAGTGTATAGTACTTCTTAGGTAATATACAGAGTCTTGTATAACACCTCTAAGATAATATACATGATACTGTAAAATACCTCTTCGGTAATATACAGGGTAGTGTATAATACCTCTTAGGTAATATACATGATACTTTACAATACCTCTTAGGTAATATAAAGAGTAGTGTATAGTACCTCTTAGGTAATATACAGTGTAGTGTATGGTACCTCTTAGGTAATATACAGAGTAGTGTATAATACCTCTTAGGTAATATATAGGGTAGTGCATGGTACCTCTTAGGTAATATACAGGGTAGTGTATGGTACCTCTTAGGTAATATATAGAGTAGTTTATAGTACCTCTTAGGTAATATACAGGGTAGTGTATAATACCTCTTTGGTAATATACAGGGTAGTGTATAGTAACTCTTAGGTAATATACAGAATAGTGTATAGTACTTCTTAGGTAATATACAGAGTCTTGTATAATACCTCTAAGATAAAATACATGATACTGTATAATACCTCTTTGGTAATATACAGAGTAGTGTATAGTACCTCTTAGGTAATATACAGAATAGTGTATAGTACACCTCTTAGGTAATATACAGGGTAGTGTATAAGACCTCTTAGGTAATATACATGATACTGTATAATACCTCTTTGGTAATATACAGAGTAGTGTATAGTACCTCTTAGGTAATATACAGGGAAGTGTATAATACCTCTTAGGTAATATACAGGGTAGTGTATGGTACCTCTTAGGTAATATACAGGGTAGTGTATGATACCTCTTAGGTAATATGCAGGGTAGTGTATAGTACCTCTTAGGTAATATACAGGGTAGTTTATAATACCTCTTAGGTAATATACAGGGTAGTGTATAATACCTCTTAGGTAATAATAAATACTACCTTTTAGGTAATATACAGAATAGTGTATAGTACTTCTTAGGTAATATACAGGGTAATGTATAATACCTCTTAGGTAATACACATGATACTGTATAATACCTCCTTCGTAATATAAAGAGTCGTGTATAGTACCTCTTCGGTAATATACAGAATAGTGTATAGTACCTCTTCGGTCATATACAGGTTAGTGTATAATAATTCTTAGGTAATATACATGATACTGTATAATACCTCTTAGGTAATATACAGAATAGTATATAGTGCATCTTAGGTAATATACAGGTTAGTGTATAGTCCCTCTTAGGTAATATACAGGGAATATATAATACCTCTTAGGTAATATACAGTGTAGTGTATAGTACTTCTTAGGTAATATACAGAGTCTTGTATAACACCTCTAAGATAATATACATGATACTGTATAATACCTCTTTGGTAATATACAGAGTAGTGTATAGTACCTCTTAGGTAATATACATGGTAGTGTATAATACCTCTTAGGTAATATACATGATACTGTACAATACCTCTTAGGTAATATAAAGAGTAGTGTATAGTACCTCTTAGGTAAATACAGGGTAGTGTATGGTACCTCTTAGGTAATATATAGAGTAGTTTATAGTACCTCTTAGGTAATATACAGTGTAGTGTATAATACCTCTTTGGTAATATACAGGGTAGTGTATAGTACCTCTTAGGTAATATACAGAATAGTGTATAGTACTTCTTAGGTAATATACAGAGTCTTGTATAATACCTCTAAGATAATATACATGATACTGTATAATACCTCTTTGGTAATATACAGAGTAGTGTATAGTACCTCTTAGGTAATATACAGAATAGTGTATAGTACCTCTTAGGTAATATACAGGGTAGTGTATAAGACCTCTTAGGTAATATACATGATACTGTATAATACCTCTTTGGTAATATACAGAGTAGTGTATAGTACCTCTTAGGTAATATACAGGGAAGTGTATAATACCTCTTAGGTAATATACAGGGTAGTGTATAGTACCACTTAGGTAATATATAGAGTAGTTTATAGTACCTCTTAAATAATAAACAGGGTAGTATATAATACCTCTCAGGTTGTCACGCCCTGGTCGAACTATATTATGTTTAGTGTTCATTTATTCGGTCAGGCCAGGGTGTGACATGGGTTATTGTGGTGTGTTTTTGTCTTGGGGTTTTGTGGGATGTCTAGCGTTAGTCTATGGCTGCCTGAGGCGGTTCTCAATCAGAGTCAGGTGATTTTCGTTGTCTCTGATTGGGAACCATATTTAGGCAGCCATATTCTTTGTGTGTTTCGTGGGTGATTGTCCTTAGTGTCCTTGTTCCTGTATCTGTGTTAGTTTACACTAGTATAGGCTGTTTCGGTTTTCGTTGCGTTCTTTTGTTTTGTAGTATTTGTATTGATTCGTGTTTACGTTTTTTCATTAAACACGGATCGAAATCTAGACGCTGCATTTTGGTCCAACTCTCTTTCACCGCATGAAAACCGTTACAGAATCACCCACCACAAACGGACCAAGCAGCGTGTCAACAGGCAGGAGCCACAGTAGAAACATCAAAGGCAGCAGCAGGAGCAGCGTAAAACGGACTTTTGGACTTGGGAGGAAATCCTCAACGGGAGAGGACCCTGGGCTAAACCAGGGGAGTGTAGCCGCCCCAAGGAGCAACAAAAGGAGGTATCGACATGGGAGGACAAATTGTTTGGAGAAGGACCCTGGGATCAGCCTGGAGAATATCGCCGCCCCAAAGAAGAATTGGAGGCAGCGAGAGCTGAGAGGATTTGGTATGATTAGAAGCAACAGCAGCAGCAGGAGCAACAATATCGGGACTACACTACTTGGGAGGAAATAGACAGGTGGGTGGTCGACCCAGGGAGAGTGCCGGAGCCCGCCTGGGATTCACTGGAGCAGTGCGAAGAAGGGTATAGGAGAATGGAGATGGCGAAGCAAGCACGGCGGCGCAGAAGGAAGCCCGAGAGTCAGCCCCAAAGATTTCTTGGGGGGTGGCTCACAGGGAGTATGGCTACGCCAGGTAGGAGACCTGCGCAAACTTCCTGTGCTTACCGGGGGGTTAAAGAGACCGGGCAGGCACCATGTTGTGCTGTGGAGCACACGGTGTCTCCAGTGCGGGTGCATAGCCCGGTGCGGTATATACCAGCTCCTCGTATTGGCCGGGCTAGAGTGGGCATCGAGCCAGGTAAAGTTGGGCAGGCTCGGTGCTCAAGAGCTCCAGTGCACCTGCACAGTCCGGTCTATCCTGTGCCACCTCCACTCACCAGCCCTCCAGTGGCAGCTCCCCGCACCAGGCTTCCTGTGCGTGTCCTCGGCCCAGTACCACCAGTGCCAGCACCACGCATCAGACCTACTGTGCGCCTCGCCTGTTCAGCGCAGCCAGAGCCTTCCTCCTCTCCTGCGCTGCTGGAGTCTCCCGTCTGTTTCGCGCAGCCAGAGCCTTCCTCCTCTCCTGCACTGCCGGAGCCTCCCGCCTGTTCAGCGCTATCGGAGCCTTTCTCCTCTCCAGCGCTGACGGAGTCTCCCGCCTGTTTAGCGCAGCCAGAGCCTTCCTCCTCTCCTGCGCTGCCGGAGCCTCCCGCCTGTTCAGCGCTGTCGGAGCCTTTCTCCTCTCCTGCGCTGCTGGAGTCTCCCGCCTGTTTAGCGCAGCCCGATTCTTCCTCCTCTACAGCGCAGCTGGAGTTTCCCGCCTGTTTTGCGCAGCCAGAGCTGTCAGTCTGCAAGGAGCTGTCAGTCTGCAAGGAGCTGTCAGTCTGCAAGGAGCTGTCTGTCTGCATGGATCTGCCAGTCTGCATGGAGCAGCCAGAGCTGTCAGTCTACATGGAGCAGCCAGAGCTTTCTGTCTACATGGAGCAGCCAGAGCTGTCCGTCTACATGGAGTAGCCAGAGCTGTCAGTCTTCATGGAACAGCCAGAGCTGTCAGTCTGCATGGAGCAGCCGGATCTGCCAGTCTGCATGGATCTGTCAGTCTGCAAGGAGCTGCCAATCTACAAGGAGCTGTCAGTCTGCAAGGAGCTGTCAGTCTGCAAGGAGCTGTCAGTCTGCATGTAGCTGCCAGTCTGCATGGAGCAGCCAGAGCTGTCAGTCTACATGGAGCAGCCAGAGCTGTCCGTCTACATGGAGCAGCCAGAGCTGTCCATCTACATGGAGCAGCCAGAGCTGTCAGTCTTCATGGAACAGCCAGAGCTGTCAGTCTGCATGGAGCAGCCGGTGCTGCCAGTCTGCATGGAGCTGTCAGTCTGCAAGGAGCTGTCAGTCTGCATGGAGCTGCCAGTCTGCATGGAGCAGCCAGAGCTGTCAGTCTGCAAGAAGCCGCCAGAGCTGTCAGTCTACATGGAGCAGCCAGAGCCGCCAGTCAGCATGGAGCAGCCAGATCTGCCAGTCAGCCAGACTCTTCCAGATCCGCCAGTCAGCCAGACTCTTCCAGATCCGCCAGTCAGCCAGACTCTTCCAGATCTGCCAGTCAGCCAGACTCTTCCAGATCCGCCAGTCAGCCAGACTCTTCCAGATCCGCCAGTCAGCCAGACTCTTCCAGATCCGCCAGTCAGCCAGACTTCCAGATCCGCCAGTCAGCCAGACTCTTCCAGATCCAGCAGTCAGCCAGACTCTTCCAGATCCGCCAGTCAACCAGATCCGCCAGTCAACCAGATTCTTCCAGATCTGCCAGTCAGCCAGGATCTGCCAGAAACATCAACCAGCCAGGATCTGCCGGATCCAACTACCTGGCTGAGCTTCCTCTCAGTGCTGGGATTCCTCTCAGTCCCGAGCTTCCCCTCAGTGCTGAGCTGCCCCTCAGTGCTGAGCTGCCCCTGTCCCGAGCTGCCCCTCTGTCCCGAGCTGCACCTCTGTCCCGAGCTGCCCCTCAGTCCCGAGCTGCCCCTCAGTCCCGAGCTGACCCTCAGTCCAGTGGGGTTCTGGGTGAGGACTACTAGGCCATGGTCGGCGGCGAAGGTGGACTATCCTAGGACGCGAGGGGGGGGATAAAGACATTTATAGAGTGGGTTCCACATCCCGCGCCGGATCCGGAGCCGCCACCATGGACAGACGCCCACCCGGACCCTCCCTATTGTTTTGATGTGCGTCCGGGAGTCCGCACCTTAGGGGGGTTCTGTCACGCCCTGGTCGAAATATATTATGTTTATTCTTCATTTATTTGGTCAGGCCAGGGTGTGACATGGGTTATTGTGGTGTGTTTTTGTCTTGGGGTTTTGTGGGATGTCTAGCGTTAGTCTATGGCTGCCTGAGGCGGTTCTCAATCAGAGTTAGGTGATTTTCGTTGTCTCTGATTGGGAACCATATTTAGGCAGCCATATTCTTTGTGTGTTTCGTGGGTGATTGTCCTTAGTGTCCTTGTTCCTGTATCTGTGTTAGTTTACACTAGTATAGGCTGTTTCGGTTTTCGTTGCGTTCTTTTGTTTTGTAGTATTTGTATTGATTCGTGTTTACGTTTTTTCATTAAACACGGATCGCAATCTACACGCTGCATTTTGGTCCGACTCTCTTTCACCGCATGAAAACCGTTACATAGGTAATATACAGAGTGGTGTATAGTACCTATTAGATAATATACAGGGTAGTGTATAATACCTCTTAGATAATATACAGGTTAGTGTATAATACCTCTTAGGTAATATACAGAGTAGTGTATAATACCTCTTAGGTAATATATAGAGCAGTTTATAGTACCTCTTAAATAATATACAGGGTAGTGTATAATACCTCTTAGGTAATATACAGGGTAGTGTATATTACCTCTTAGGTAATATATAGAGCAGTTTATAGTACCTCTTAAATAATATACAGGGTAGTGTATAATACCTCTGTAACGGCGTTCGTCTGTTGAAGGAGAAGCGGACCAAAATGCAGCGTGGTGGTTACTCATGTTCTTTAATGAAAAAAATGAACGAGACATGAAAAAACTTACGATACAAAACAACAAACGGAACGTGAAAACCTATACAGCCTATCTGGTGACTACAAACACAGAGACAGGAACAATCACACACAAAACACAGGCAGTCATAAACTATTCTAGACACCCCACAAAACCCCAAGACAAAAACACACCACAATAACCCATGTCACACCCTGGCCTGACCAAATAAATGAAGATAAACATAATTTATTTCGACCAGGGCGTGACAACCTCTTAGGTAATATACAGAGTAGTGTATAGTACCTCTTAGATAATATACAGGGTAGTGTATAATACCTCTTAGATAATATACAGGGTAGTGTATAATACCTCTAAGATAATATATAGAGTAGTATATAGTACCTCTTAGGTAATATACAGGGTAGTGTATAATACCTCTTAGGTAATATATAGAATAGTGTATATTACCTCTTAGGTTATATACAGGGTAGTGTATAATACCTCTTAGGTAATATACATGATACTGTATAATACCTCTTCGGTAATATACAGAATAGTATATAGTACATCTTAGGTAATATACAGGTTAGTGTATAGAACCTCTTAGGTAATATACAGGGAATGTATAATACTTCTTAGGTAATATACAGGGTAGTGTATAGTACCTCTTAGATAATATATAGAGTAGTGTATGGTACCTATTAGGGAAAAAAGAGGGTAGTGTATGGTACCTCTTAGGTAATATATAGAGTAGTTTATAGTATCTCTAAAATAATATACAGGGTAGTGTATAATACCTCTTAGGTAATATACAGGGTAGTGTATAGTACCTCTTCGGTAATATACAGAATAGTGTATAGTACTTCTTAGGTAATATACAGAGTCTTGTATAACACCTCTAAGATAATATACATGATACTGTATAATACCTCTTTGGTAATATACAGAGTAGTGTATAGTACCTCTTAGGTAATATACAGGGTAGTGTATAATACCTCTTAGGTAATATACATGATACTGTACAATACCTCTTAGGTAATATAAAGAGTAGTGTATAGTACCTCTTATGTAATATACAGGTTAGTGTACAGTACCTCTTAGGTAATATACAGGGTAGTGTATAACACCTCTTAGGTAATGTACAGGGTAGTGTATAGTACCACTTAGGAAATATATAGAGTAGTTTATAGTACCTCTTTAATATTAAACAGGGTAGAATATAAAACCTCTTAGGTAAAATACAGAGTAGTGTATAGTACCTATTAGATAATATACAGGGTAGTGTATAATACCTCTTTGATAATATATAGAGTAGTGTATAGTACCTCTTAGGTAATATACAGGTTAGTGTATAGTACCTCTTAGGTAATATACAGGGTAGTGTATAATACATCTTAGGTAATATACACGATACTGTATAATACCTCTTTCGTAATATACAGAGTATTGTATAGTACCTCTTTGATAATATATAGCGTAGTGTATAGTACCTCTTAGGTAATATACAGGTTAGTGTATAGTACCTCTTAGGTAATATACAGGGTAGTGTATAATACATCTTAGGTAATATACACGATACTGTATAATACCTCTTTCGTAATATACAGAGTATTGTATAGTACCTCTTAGGTAATATACAGGGTAGTGTATAGTACCTCTTAGATACTATACATGGTAGTGTATAATATCTCTTAGGTAATATACAGGGTAGTGTATAGTACCTCTTAGATAATATATAGAGTAGTGTATAGTACCTCTTAGGTAATATACAGGGTAGTGTATAATACCTCTTAGATTATATATAGAGTAGTGTATAGTACCTCTTAGGTAATATAAAGAGTAGTTCATAGTACCTCTTAAATAATATACAGGGTAGTGTATAATACCTCTTGGGTAATATACAGGGTAGTGTATAATACCTCTTAGATTATATATAGAGTAGTGTATAGTACCTCTTAGGTAATATAAAGAGTAGTTCATAGTACCTCTTAAATAATATACAGGGTAGTGTATGGTACCTCTTCGGTAATATACATGGTAGTGAATGGTACCTCTTAGGTAATATATAGAGTAGTGTATAATACCTCTTAGGTAATATATAGAGTAGTTTATAGTACTAACAAGAATATAACAAGAATATGGCTACCTAAATATGGTTCCCAATCAGAGACAACGATAATCACCTGACTCTGATTGAGAACCGCCTCAGGCAGCCATAAACTATGCTAGACACCCCACAAAACCCCAAGACAAAAACACACCACAATAACCCATGTCACACCCTGGCAAGACCAAATAAATGAAGATAAACATAATATATTTCGACCAGGGCGTGACAACCACTTAGGTAATATACAGAGTAGTGTATAGTACCTCGTAGATAATATATAGAGTAGTGTATAGTACCTCTTAGGTAATATACAGGGTAGTGTATGGTACCTCTTAGGTAATATACAGATTAGTGTATAATACCTCTTAGGTAATATACAGGGTAGTGTATAGTACCTCTTATGTAATATACAGAATAGTGTATAGTACTTCTTAGGTAATATACAGGGTAGTGTATAATACCTCTTAGGTAATATACAGGGTAGTGTATGGTACCTCTTAGGTAGTATACAGGGTAGTGTATAATACCTCTTAGATAATATATAGAGTAGTGTATAGTACCTCTTCGGTAATATACATAGTAGTGTATTGTACCTCTTTGGTAATATACAGATTAGTGTATAATACCTCTTAGGTAATATACAGGGTGGTGTATAGTACCTCTGAGGTACTATACATAGTAGTGTATAATATCTTTTTGTTAATATACAGGGTAGTGTATAGTACCTCTTAGATAATATATAGAGTAGTGTATAGTACCTCTTAGGTAATATATAGGGTAGTGTATGGTACCTCTTAGGTAATATACAGATTAGTGTATAATACCTCTTAGGTAATATACAGGGTAGTGTATAGTACCTCTTATGTAATATACAGAATAGTGTATAGTACTTCTTAGGTAATATACAGGGTAGTGTATAATACCTCTTAGGTAATATACAGGGTAGTGTATGGTACCTCTTAGGTAGTATACAGGGTAGTGTATAATACCTCTTAGATAATATATAGAGTAGTGTATAGTACCTCTTCGGTAATATACATAGTAGTGTATTGTACCTCTTTGGTAATATACAGATTAGTGTATAATACCTCTTAGGTAATATACAGGGTAGTGTATAGTACCTCTTATGTAATATACAGAATAGTGTATAGTACTTCTTAGGTAATATACAGGGTAGTGTATAATACCTCTTAGGTAATATACAGGGTAGTGTATGGTACCTCTTAGGTAGTTTACAGGGTAGTGTATAATATCTCTTAGATAATATATAGAGTAGTGTATAGTACCTCTTCGGTAATATACATAGTAGTGTATTGTACCTCTTTGGTAATATACAGAGTAGTGTATAGTACCTCTTAGGGAATATATAGAGTAGTGTATAGTACCTCTTAGGTAATATACAGGGTAGTGTATAGTACCTCTTATGTAATATACAGAATAGTGTATAGTACCTCTTAGGTACTATACAGGGTAGTGTATAATACCTTTTAGGTAATATTCAGGGTAGTGTATAGTACTTCTTAGGTAATATACAGAGTAGTGTATAATACCTCTTGTTAATATACAGAGTAGTGTATAATACCTCTTAGGTAATATACATAGTAGTGTATTGTACCTCTTTGGTAATATACAGAGTAGTGTATAGTACCTCTTAGGGAATATATAGAGTAGTGTATAGTACCTCTTAGATAATATATAGAGTCGTGTATAGTACCTGAAGTGAGAGCAGTGAGTGAGGTACATCAGCGTATACATAGCGTATAGTACCTGTTGTGATGCAGTAGTAGGTCTCGTGATTGGACACATGGTGGATGCGGTGGTGTTTCTGGGGTAACACCAGGTGACAGTCCTGCAGCAGCATCACCCAGCGGGGAAGACCAAAGTAGGAGTGAGACCACTTATGGATCTGATTGGTCAATGTGACAGACTGCCAGCGCAAACACAAAGCACTCCCGAGAGAGAGAGAGAGAGAGAGAGAGAGAGAGAGAGAGAGAGAGAGAGAGAGAGAGAGAGAGAGAGAGAGAAGAAAGAAAGAAAGAGAGAGAGAGAGAAAGAGGAGAGAGCAAAGAGGATAAGAAATAGGCTAGATAAGAAATAGGCTAGGGAGAGAAATAGAAGGGGGGAGAGAGAGATGAAGAGAGAGAACAAGGGCGCAAGATAGAGATAGATAAAGAGAAAGAGGGAATAGAGGCAGTTGTTGTTCAGAGAGATAAATGTGACTTTCATTGTAAATGACAAAGGTAGTTTCAATGTTTTCCAGTATATGTCTGAAGCATATTCACTTCACGACAGTGAGTAAAAAACAACTTTATTGAAGATATTCACTTGCAAGTATGAAACAGTACAGCATTGTCAGCATACAGTATTTTGGAGAACCAGTGTTGGTGAGATTGACTAGACAACATAGATAGCTGTAGTCTGGTTTCTGCTTGGCATCACTCTCACGCTATGTCCATGTTCCCCTCTCCACTCTCACCCTGAACCCCTGACCCTCAGTGAGCAACAGACATGACAGGTGTGGATGTCACCGTCACCCCGCCAGGCTTCGCTGCCCTTCCTCCCTGTCTCCTCTTACTGTGACATGACTCATGACAGGGTCAGTGATCTCTGGTTTGCTCCGAGCCACACTGAAGCCCTGACATCATGTCTCTGGTAAAATGCATCACCCTGTCATGGCCTAAGAGTGCCCGTGTCTCTCTGTCTACAGCTCCTCTCCGCGTTGTCACACACACATCATTTATGGATGAGACCTTGTTCAGATTGTAATTCACGAGTGTATGTGTGTGTGTGTGTTTGTGTGAGTCTATCCCCTCTCTCACCTCGCTGGTACATCAGGAACTTGTAGGCCATATGTGCCAGAGGCAGTATTGTGAGCATGCAGTTGTTCCCATTGGTCTCAATGAAGTTGTGTCGCGTGATGGCTGTGGGGTCAATGTGGTTTTCCCGGAAAGGATGTATGAATGGCTGGAGAAAAATAAAACAATGTAGAAGAGGAGGGGAGGTAGTTTATGAAGTGCATGACAAAGTCGTCCCCACTGTGACTGTAAGTACACCAACCAGAAGCCATGGATTACAGACAACATCCGCACTGAGTTAGAGCTGTGTAGAGCTGCCACTTTCAAGGATAGGGACATTAATCTGGATGCTTGTGAAAAATCCCATTGCAACATCTGACGTGCCATCAAATCAGGAAAGCATCAATGACACTCGACGATATGGAAGAGCTTGTAAACTATCACAGATTACAGAGGGAAACCCAGCTGCGAGCCTACCAGACAAGCTAAATGTCTTCTATGCTCACTTCAAGGAAAGCAACACTGAACCATGCATGAGAGCACCAGCTGTTCCGGGGTGAGTAAAAACTTTAAACAGGTTAACATTCACAAGGCCGCGGGGCCAGACAGAATACTAGGACGTGTGCCAGGGAATACCAGGTGCTGACCAGCTGGCAAGTGTCTTCACTTACATTTACAACCTATCTCTGACCTGGTCTGTAGCTCAGGAACCTGGGACTGAACACCTACCTCTGTAACTGGATTCTGAACTTCCTGACAAACCGCCCCCAGGTGTTGAGGGTATGCAACAACACATCTGCTATGCAGACCATGTTTACCCACGACTGGGTGGCCGCACACAACTCCAACACCTTGGACTACAGCAAGCCCACATCCACATCGATGGAGCTGTAGTGGAGTGAATCGAGAGCTTCAAGTTCCTCGGTGTCCACATCCCTAAGGAATTAACATGGTCCACGCACACCCACACAGTTGTGAAGAGGGCACGTCAGCACCTCTTCCCCCTCAGGAACACACACACACACATATATTATGTTAGTCGGTCACAGGTGTGCTATGGTTGGGAATGGTATTTTCTACATAGGTCTCAACCCTGCAGTAAGACATGCATGATAACATGTGTTCCACCTCCAAAGGGTGAGAGGTTGGAGTTGGTCTTGCAGTTTAACTCATGATCCATGGCTCCATAGAGGAGCGTACATGACAGCCAGAGGAGAAATCTCTCCATCACACAACACATTAAAGAACAGATAGATAACCTGCCATAAAACCGCACGGCCCCACGGCTCTGATCCAGCATCATAATAAACCTTGGAACAGCGGTGCTCGTCATTCACAACCCGCCTGCGCTGAGACAGACACCTGCCTGTGACGGCGCGGGTGTCACAAATGAAAGGGACAGAGCGAGAGAATCGCATAATCACAAAGAGAAAATACACAAGGAAGGTAATTTATTTCCCATATAAAAAGAGGAATCGTTTGGCACTACATTACCATAGCGTGCCACTGACGGTAAAAAGTCATTATCCTGTGTTTGTGGGAAGAACTCAATCACATGTATATCTGAGGACGCATGGAGATGCTCTGCTGGAGCAAGGGAAACTATCTGTTTATATTTAGACAATTATCTTCCTTTCTGTTCCTCTAGTTCTCTTCTCCCGGTCTGTCAGCTAGATTAAAGGAGCACTAAGCCCCAGATGGCACACAGAGCGGGTGTGTGGACTCCTCTGCACACTGCAGCCACATCAACACTAATCCCACATTGTTTAACGGCCTGCCTTGCCCGCCTTTCATTAATCAAGAATCACATCTACAATCGTCCTGGCAAACCCGCCATCGAAAGGACATTTCCTCTCCCTTCACCCTCGACTACGGACTGAACAGGTTTAAGATGTTCAATTCGAGTTTTCTCCTCTAATTACTCTCAATAATAATTCTCCCTCAAGTGAACTTCTTCTGTTTGAACCTCGGTACAAAATGGCGTATCTATTCGCTTAGTGTATCCTTTAATCTGCTGGCTAAGGGTCTTAAAACACTCCTTTCAAGATGTCTGTCAGTTACCCCGCTCTTTTTGAAGCCTAATCATCCCAAGGTGGCAAATCCTAATTATGCAAGACAGCAATAGGATTGACAGCGAGTTGCAGATATGTTGCAGAGTCAGAGCAGTAACTGCTGCACAGCGGGTGGCAGGCTGGGCCGCTCTGAAGCTCCGACCAGACAGGCTGCTGATGAAAGAAGAGCAGGCCTGGGCCCCTTGACTGGAGTCACAGGGGGCAGGCACGCTGCTCTGGTACAGTAGAATGGCCCCCTCACCAGGGCACAGGTATGTATGAAGGATATCCTACACAGGAGAACACAAGGCATTTGTTGCAGTACAATAACATACAGCCGCCAACATGTAGACCGCTGTCCAACATTTGGGCTATTTCCCAATCCCTTTTTGTTTCAGTGAACCCTTTCAACACCCATGATCCAGGTGTACCAGTCAAAAGTTTGGACACACCTACTCATTCAAGACTTTCTTTATTTTTTAAAACTATTTTCTGCATTGCAGAATAATAGTGAAGACATGAAAACTGTGAAAAAACACATATGGAATCATTTAGTAACCAAAAAAGTGTTAAACAAATTTAATATATTTGAGATTTGAGATTCTTAAAAGTATCCACCCTTTGCCTTGATGACAGCTTTGCACTCTTGGCATTCTCTCAACCAGCTTCACCTGCAATCCTTTTCCAACAGTCTTGAAGGAGTTCCCACATATGCTGAGCACTTGTTGGCTGCTTTTCCTTCACTCTGTGGTCCAACCCATCCCAAACCATCTCAACTGGGTTGAGGTCAGTTGATTGTGGAGGCCAGGTCATCTGATGCAGCACTCCATCACTCTCCTTCTTGGTGAAATAGCCCTTTCACAGCCTGGAGGTATGTTGGGTCATTGTCCTGTTGAAAAACAAATGTGTTATTTCACAGTTTTCACGTCTTCACTATTATTCTACAATGTAGAAAATTATAAAAAATAAAGAAAAAACCTTGAACATGTAGGTGTGTCCAAACTTTTGACTGGTACTGTATATTATTTTACAATATTTTTGGATATTCCTAGTGACTATGGTCCATGTGTAGTCTAATGTGGTACTCTCTCAGTACTACACCTGGCTTCACCACACAGCTGTGCGTGGGTCATAGAAATTGTAAGTCTGAATGCAGAACAAATATTGAGTTAGATACTGAGTCAAGAACCATACTTCAGATATATTATGCATAACAGAAGTCATGTGGCCTGGTGGTGACCTGGTGTGTCTGTGGAGCTGGCTGACGGTGTCCAGGCAGTGAGGGAGTGGTATGTCCTGGGGAAGAGAATGACATTTTGCTTGGGGTAGCCATGGGAGCATTAACCACTACAGACCAATAAAGCCCAGTGCTACTATATTGGTAATAACCCTGGATGGCTGTGCCCTTCACACGACTGGGATGTAGGTGGGACAGGACTGAGGGAGAGTGGCTGGATGTTGCCTGCTCAGCACAGGAGCAGGATGGTGGGTGTACTGGGTGTACTGGGTGTACTGGGTGGTGGATTGTAAAACCACAGAGTAGCGCTGGCGCGGTTATGGATGAAGACCGTCGTGAAATAAAATAACCGCCTTCATTTATCTACTTTAAAATTGTCCTTCTTGTTCAGGTAGACAAACTTTACCCAAAAGCAGCAAGGTTAAAGTAAGCCTGGTTTACATTTAACAGACAATATAAGGAGAGACAAGAGGACACAAAACTCATTTTGTTTTTTTGGAACGAACAGCTGACTGACGACTGGGCGGCTGGGCATTCAAAACAGATGACACGTTATGTGCAGTTGAGTCTGTTTCCGCAGTAACATGGACTCTTTACAACGCGATGAAACTTTGTTGCTCCTTGTTTCAGCAAGGTGTTGAAGCAAACAAGATTTAAACCAAAAGTATGCCATTAGAAGGATTATAACAAACAAATAACCGCCATCCAAAATTCCAAGACCGCCACAGTCCTATGCAGAGGTGTACAGACAGTGTGGGTGTGACAGTGATAGAACTCATTGGGGAATGGGATGATATTAGGTTTAGCCTCTGTTTTGCCTAACAATACCTCATATGACTGATATGTAGTCATTCAGAATAATTCTCAAGAGTCAAAGGATGGGTCTGAGGTCTGGAAAGGACCTTGAACTCTGAACTCTGTCCCTTATCTTCCCAAAGACCGGGATGTCCACAGAGCTCCAGGTGTCTGCTCCCCAGTGCACCATACCAGAGGCAAAGTCTGCCATCACTATCCCCATTACTGGAGTGGGGAGCATGGAAGAGAGGAGGAAACAGAAGACACAAATCTTTTACCGTTACATCGGACAGATTTTTGGGGGGGAGACATCCTGTAACTTCAGACTATTTCAAGGTCATTACAAACAGTTAACTGAAAATGTTTGAGGATAACTTACGGACGACAAAAATGATTTTGATAGATTTGCACAGTGGTGAAGTTGAGGAGGAGGAAGGAGAGGTTGATAATGAAGAGAGAGACTCACAGAACCACACTGATCCACTCCTGCAGTCGCTTACCTGAGGAAAACAGCAAATCACACAATATGAGTCACACGGTTACAAAGACACAGGTAAAGTAATAAAGCTACCGTACATTTGCACTTTCCTCTGTACTGTACAATAGTGCTGAGGACCACATTCTGAAGAGATTGTAGAGTAACCCGTCCTGTGATCTTCTGTGTTAATGAGCAGAGTGAGGTCAGCCCTGGTACCAGGAGAACGTCCACTCTCAGCTCTGTAGGGTCATTGGGTCAAATGCTGGGGGCGCCGCCACATCTGTGGGTGTCCGTCACAGTGTGTGTGCGAACCATCATCCACAATGTTAAGTGGTAATCGGTTCGATGAAGACAAGTGTATGCCGAGACTGGGGTCGTGACCCCTCATGTGCGGAGCACCGCTGACACAGCTCTAAACTCACAGTTCAGCTGTGACAGATGAAAGAGAGACGGTGGGCCGGACATGGGCGGGCGGGCGGGCGGGAGGACCACCGTGTCGCCACTCTGCCCCTGCAGGCACAGAGCCGATTAGAGGGCTAGTGAATAATTCAGCAGGCTACGGAGCGGTGCGGAGCTGCTTAAGTTAGAGCCAGCCACTACTGTACTGTGCTGTACTGTACGTCATCACCACATCCACTGAGACCAGCCTGATCTCTCCTTCTCACTCTACCTCTCAATTCTGATTTCCCTTCTTTTCCTTCTTTTAACCTTTGTGTCTCTCTGTCCACATCTCTTTCTCTCCTCCCTATTCAGCTCTTCTTCGTTTTTTCTTTCTATCTCCCTTTCTGCAGATGCAAGGCGTCATGTGCCACAGTGAAGTCAAGCCATCTGAAAGTTTAATGACATTAGATTTTTCCAAAGGAGTAGATTGGAGTGCCAGGAGGTTACGGGGTATTGATGAAAGTTTTAATAGGGTCTCTCAGGCCCAACTAAAACAAGTTAACCAACCATTCCAATACACCTCCCTCTCATAAGACATAGAACTGGTCCTCAATCATCACAGGAGAGTTCACACACAACCCTTCACCTGTGTACTGCCGCCCTCATCTCTCACACAGCACCTGTTTACGCTGTACTAGCCTAGCCATGTAGTGTTGATTGAGGAGACTGGAGTGCTCTTAGCTGTTATGAGCTGCTTTAAATGAAACAAATGAATCAAGTGAGAAGCATCCAGGTGTGCACGCTCTGTATGGCAGCGAGGCCAGTTGTGCACGCTCTGTATGGCAGCGAGGCCAGGTGTGCACGCTCTGTATGGCAGCGAGGCCAGGTGTGCACGCTCTGTATGGCAGCGAGGCCAGGTGTGCCCGCTCTGTATGTCAGCGAGGCCAGGTGTGCACGCTCTGTATGGCAGCGAGGCCAGGTGTGCTGTGGCCAGCTGTGGAGGACAGGTGTGGGGCAGCAGAGGCTCCTGCAGAGGAATGACCTCAGAGACTGACAGGCCTCTACCACTTAGCGACTGTCTGGCTTCACTTCTTACTAGCCACTGATACAAACACATGCTAACGAAATTCCTCTGTGTGCAAGAACCTGTCAAAGGTCTGTAATTCTTGCAGAATGTGATTCAAAATGTAAGAGATGCTACCTTTTATCAAGGGGGGGGGGGTGTAACCTAATAATACAGAACATAAATCACTGAGTACCTCTTTGATTGCAGTGACCAATGAAAACTTTATGTAACGCAAACTTTGGCCTCAGACTATGTTTAGACATAGCATTTACAGCAAGGTTAACTGTTACACCATCGTTTTGTTGTCTCCACACTAAATGTGACACCATTTCTACCACTCTGTCAAAACACAGGAGAGACAGACACCAGAGATTCACTGCACAAAACTTCACTCTCAAGCACACTTTCATATCAACACAAGCAATCACACACACCCTAACTACACACACACACACACACACACACACACACACACACACACACACACACACACACACACACACACACACACACACACACACACACACACACACACACACACACACACACACACACACACACAGGGTTGCGCAGTGGGGCCGCTGTCAGGTGATCTGCGTCAGTCCTTGGATCCTCCTGCTCCCTGGTGAGAGGAGAAACTAGGCCAGGCCTCGACAGAGCAACTGCGCGCAGCCAGAAACACAGTCCCCCTGTCCATAGGACCAGAGTGGTGTGCTCATTAATACAGTCCTGACAACAACACGCTCCCTGGCAACCCCTCTACCATCGCTCACACCAGCAGCCCCCGACTCTGCACGCTAGCATGGAATTAACCTGGGAGGGGCGGAAGATGAGGAAAGGGGGGGTGCTAATAGGCTGAAATTAATCAACGACGCCTGATTCGGCGCAGAGGGACGGCGCCAGCGCCAAACAACACCCTGTGAATGCTAATGGCCTTCTCCTCTCTCCCTCGCTCCATCTCACCCGTTTACCTCCCGCTCCGCTTTACAGTGCAGCAGCAGAACGGGCCCCATCTCCTCTGCCATAGTGACGCATCACACAGACATAGGAAGGGATTTCGAAGCATCTCAACTCAAGGAATCTTGCACTATGAGTAGCTTGTGACATGGATCTCTGTGCAATTATGTTTTGGGAGATACATGAACCAGGAAACCAGGTTTGATAGAATCCTTCCTGATACGTGGGTCTAATTGAGTGTGGTTGTGATCTGCCTCTTCCATGACAGGCCCTCCGTGTACATGGCCTAGTCTACTGTACAGATGTCTTCAGTGAATCTGCAAGAATGTACTATGCCGTTGTGTGAATATTGAGCAGAGCCCAAGTTACTTATCAAAGTAGTCAACATCTTGCTTGTCCTGTGTAAGTCATAGTCCTGTGTAAATAGATTCATGATTTGCATGCTTTCTGTACAGCACTTCAAAGCTTGCCCAGTATTCCGCCTCTATCTGGTCTGGACAAAAGGATATTTTCTTCCCTCTCGCCTGACCGTGTTGTCACAAACTCTGAGGCCTTGTGTTCTCAGAACAGAGTCCTTTTGAAAGACAGCCTCTCACCTCCTCCAGAGTCACAGACAAAAACTAACTCACACCCAGAATGGCTGCCTTTCACAGCACAAAGACAGAGTCTGTGGTGCCAACATACCATGACAGCATCATTCTCTCTCTCTCTCTCTCCCTATCTCTCCCACACACACACACACACAGACACGCACACACACACAGAAACAAATGCAGACACACACGCACACACACACACGCAAGTTCGCACACACACATTCACAATACAATTACAAACATTTATTCATGGTAATTACTAAAACATTAGACATACAATAGTGTAGATAGATGCATAATTCTCTTTATGAACAGACACCTCTCTGCTATTCTTTCTTGCTCTCTGTCTCTCTGTCCCTTGGCCAGTTCTCTGTAGGCCTATCTTCAGATGGGACTTTGGGAGGGGTGGAGGGGGATGTAGTAAAAGTGGGTCACATGCTTAGAGTGGGAGAGACTGAGAGAAGCAGAGAAAGAGAAACAGAGTGAGGTAGAATTCCCCTGATCAGGACCAACAGATCAGTCACAGGCCTCGTTCCTTTCATCTGTTCTCAGTGGATGTCTGATCCTGGGACACGAAACACACACACACACCACATACATGAACACACAACACACCACATACACACACACACACACCACATACACGGACACACAACACACCACATACACACACACACACCACATACACGAACACACAACACACCACATACACACACACACACACACATACACACACACACACACACACACACACACACACACACACACACACACACACACACACACACACACACACACACACACACACACACATGAACACACACACACACACACACACGAACACACACACACACACACACACACACGAACACACAACACCACACACACACACACACACACACACACTAAGCACACACACACACACTAAGCACCACATACACACACTAAGCACCAAACACAGAGAATCCAATCCTGCCAGACAAACTTAATACATACATTACCCCATGGACAGAACTGCAACAAAGAAATGAATGGGCCAAATGAGACAGATTCAATGACTGCACACCAACACAATGGAACGAAACGAATGAATGAAACAAACACCAATGAACGAACATACACGTGCACACGCACACACACATACACACAGCCCGAAGTGAGTGGTATCTAGGCCTGGCTCCAGGCTCCATCCTCTTTCCCCAGTGGACATGGAGAGAAAGGAGGATGGACAGATCCCGCGGTGTGTGGGGGATGTCGACAGATCCTGATGAGGGCCGCAGATGAGTAGGATGCCCGAGAGATACAATACAATGTAGCACACACACACACACACACACATACACACACAAACACAGACAGTACACACACACAGTACACAGACACACACAGTACACACGCACACACACAGACAGTACACACACACACACATAGTACAGACACACATACACACACTATACACATGCACACACACAGCACACACACAGACACAAACACAGACAGTACAAACACACACACACATAGTACAGACACACACACACAATACACATGCATACACACACAGTACACACAGTACACACACACACACACACACACACACAGACAGTACACCCACACACACAGCACACACAGTACACACACCCACGCACACACACGGATGCACGCACATACATATTGCTAGATGGAAAGTGTGCTCTATACTAATTTCAGATCGTTTGGCTCTGGATGAGAGGAATTTGAAAATAATTTTCTATTGCTCTCTGTGCACTTGAACGATGAGCTCTATAGAGAAGGTCTTTAAGACTGCATTTACATTAACTCAATTCTATGAGTTATCTGAGTAGACTGAGCTATAAAAATTCTAACATTCCCAACCCATTTCCAAGTTCAGCTGCATACTGATTGAGTTACTCCTGGGGAGGGAAATATTCTATTTAATAACAGTAATTAGACCAGTTTCCCACTGCCTCCATCCTTACTATAGCAAAGTCACCAGACGATACAGGGGACCGAAGGAGAGTTCTATCAAATATTAATAACAGGCTTTGCCCTAATGTATTTGGCAGAACCTGTGTGTGTGTGTGTGTGTGTGTGTGTGTGTGTGTGTGTGTGTGTGTGTGTGTGTGTGTGTGTGTGTGTGTGTGTGTGTGTGTGTGTGTGTGTGTGTGTGTGTGTGTGTGTGTGTGTGTGTGTGTGTGTTTGCGACTGTGCATTCAGCCTAATGTATTTAGCTGCCCTGGTGTGTGTATAATTGAGGAGCTCAGCAGGGGCAATGGCAGGTAGCCTATTTCTTATCCTCTTTGCTCTCCTCTCTCTCTCTCTCTCTCTCTGTCTCTCTCTCTCTCTCTCTCTCTCTCTGTCTCTCTCTCTCTCTCTGCCTCTCTCTCTCTCTCTCTCTCTGCCTCTCTCTCTCTCTCTCTCTCTCTCTCTCTTTCTCTCTCTGCTTATATATTCCTGTCTCTCGGCCTCTCTCTATCTCTCCCACCACAAGTCTACTTGGCTTTTACAGCAGCCAGTGCACATGCAGGAATGCGAGTGTAGTCAGGTTTACAGTAGCACGCAGCCTCTAACAAATGGCCTGGTCTTGTTTAATGCATGTCTCCTGTCTTCTTCCGACTGCCTGAAACCGTTGGTCCACAGGCCCGGGCTGGCCCAGGCCGACCCGGGTCAGACACAGAGTTCGGGTGAGTCACGGCCAGCGCACTGAAATCCGCTTTCATGACCTTGCGGTCAGGAGTCCAGAGCCATTCGACACCAGGGGTGAGGTCAGCCTGACAGAGTGTGTCTGGTGAGGGGCTTCAATAATTCAGCAGCTCTGCCAGAGTAAAGCAGGTTCATCTCTCTAATGGAGGTGATGGAGGTGGAAGGAGGAGCTCCGGGTGAGGATGACCTCTGCTCACAGATAGGGGCAGCACTGGGCTAGTGGGCTCTGCCTCATTCAGTCTGCGGTTCCACATGGCTGGGCTGGGTAAGGTTCTGTGATGCTGGGCTGAACTGGGCTGTGGTAGGACGGTGTTAAATTATGTGTTGCTATTGAGGTGTGCTACAGTAGGCCAATGTTAAGGTTCTGTGTTGCTGGGCTGAGCTAGAACATTGTAAATTTCTGTGTTTCTCGGATGGGCCGGTGTTTGAGTGTAAGATTCTGTATTGCTTGGGCTAGTGTAAGGTTCTGTATTCCTGGGCTGGTTTGGGTTGGGCTAGTTTAAGGTTCTGTATTCCTGGGATGGGTTGGGTTGGGCAAGTGTAAGGTTCTGTATTACTGGGCGGGGTTTGGCTAGTGTAAGGTTCTGTGATTCAGGTTGGCAGGGTGTTAGGTTCAGTCAGACTGACGTGGGAGGGCAGCGTCTGGTATAATGCCGTAGAGCAGCCTGTGAGTTGTGACTCCTGAGCTGCAACACAAACGCATGGCCCTGTGCCAGCTATGGAGAGGCACTGGATAACACACTCTCTGTCCTCACCCTCCACAGCTCTTTTTCTCAGTCTCACAGCTGTCTATAAGTCTTAGGTCCGAGTATTTTTTTATAAAGGTTTATAATAAGTGTGCATGTGCTTCGCTAATAGAGCTCTTTGCTAGTGTAGAAAGAGCTCTTGTATTTTATCTTTATGGAATCCAAGTCACCTCAGGTCACCTTCATAAATCCTTGATGAGAGACATTTCTGATGTTGTTTTGGTAACAAAGGCAAAACCAGACTTGTTATGAAAATTGTCAGTTGATGATAAGACTTCTTTTCTTCACTGTCTCAGGCTGGATCTTCCTCCAATGTCCAGAGGTCAACTGCATGCTGACAAGCTGAGCTACAGGACAGTAAGATGATATGAGATGTCCTCACCTTTACAGAAGGTCAGTTCAGTGATAGCTACGTAGTTACTGTACTTAACGTGTTCATCTAACAAGCTGTGCTTCTAACTGTCTGTTACATTAAAACATGTGAGGGATAAGTGTCACGGCTTTTGTCTGGTGAAGGAGGAGCGGACCAAAATGCAGCGTGGTTGTTATTCATTTTATTTTAATAAGAAAACGATACACGATTAAACTAACAAAATAACAAACGACCGAAAACAGCCCTATCTGGTGCAAAACACAGAGACAGGAACAATCACCCACAAACACACAGTGAAACCCAGGCTACCTAAATATGGTTCCCAATCAGAGACAACGACTAACACGCTCCCCTGATTGAGAACCATATCAGGCCAAACACAGAAATAGACAAACAAGACATCCAACATAGAATGCCCACTCAGATCACACCCTGACCAACCAAAACATAGAAATATACAAAGTAAACTATGGTCAGGGTGTGACAATAAGACTAGGTAGGTATACATAAAACAAGACATTTGTCTCAATGTGTTGAGTGTCTGTTTGACATAATTTAACACTAAATATACACAATCTACATGAGTGGATGACTCAATAAAACCTGGTGATACCCACTCATGAGTGGGGCTGTGTTAGTAATCCCAGAACGAACAGCTGTCTTAACCCCAGTAATCATCTGCTTTTCATTTATCTGGCTTTCGTTTATCCACATGTCCATCCCTTATATTTAGCCTCACAATGAAGTTTTCAGATATTCCATTGTCTTTTCAGGACAACCAGGGATACAAGTAGAACACAAAACTATTTGACATAAACAGTTGCATTCATGAGTTTTATTGACAAATGTCAAAAAGAAAAGAAGGTCCACCAAAGCACGAACCTGATCAAAATGAACGTATATGAACGCTCTAAGTACAGAAATGGTTAGTGCGAAATTAATATCCAACTAGTCAGGGACAACTGTGTGGAGTTTGGAGTTTGTGACAGCAACTATGTAAGCTTATTATAGTATTGTGATGTTTCCTGTGATCTTCTATGTAGAACAACCCTTTACCTAACGACTCTTGTGTAGCTTGTGAGCGTCATAGAGCAAAAAATGCGTCTCGGCTTTTTAATAGATAGCTTTTAATAGTTTGTAGCTTTTTGTATAAAAAAAACTTGCCCTCGTCTCACAAGCACCGATCTAGCTCAGCCCCAGTTAATCACCCAGACTAATCTACGGATGCAGAAGGAATAGACGAATCCAATGGTACCACCCAGAAGTCTGTAGCTCAAACACATTATGGTTCAAAGGGGTTCGAAGTCCAAAAGCCATCACTGTTACGGTGGGACTCATTGGGTTAATGATGTGAACCTGACTCAATCCATTGTGTAATTGCAGAACAGCCTTCTATCTAACCTACTTTATTTTGTCCTTTTTTTATTGAACCTTTATTTAACTAGGCAAAAACGAATTCTTATTTTACAATGACGGCCTACCCCGGCCAAACCCTCCCCTAATGGCAGGGCGGCAGGGTAGCCTAGTGGTTAGAGCGTTGAACTTGTAACCAGAAGGTTGCAAGTTCAAATCCCCGAGCTGACAAGGTACAAATCTGTTGTTCTGCCCCTGAACAGGCAGTTAACCCACTGTTCCTAGGCTGTCATTGAAAATAAGAATTTGTTCTTAACTGACTTGCCTAGTTAAATAAAGGTTAAATAAAGGTAAAATAAATTTAAAAAAAACACAGACAACGCTGAGCCAATTGTGCGCCGCCCTATGGGACTTCTGATCCCGGCCAGTTGTGATACAGCCTGGGATTGAAACAGGGTCTGTAGTGATGCCTCTAGCAATGAAATGCAGTGCTGAACTAGGGTCTGTAGTGATGCCTCTAGCACTGAAATGCAGTGCGTTAGACTGCTGCGCCACTCGGGAGCCCGTGTGAACTATGTGCAGTGGCTAGTTGGTCAGTCAACACCTTTAGTATCTATAAATGCAAGAAGTTGAAGAAGTGAGTCACAGGAACAGGACGTGGACAAGGGAAAAGCTTACTATCACAGTCTAGACCACTTACAGGGAAACTAGATCTTGAGGAGTGCAATTCCATGCTAGCGGCAGAATTTCAGTAAAATCTCCCTCAGTTTTATATGTCCAATTTTTCCCAAAACTCTCTAAAATATCTGCTCTGAATTAAGATTCAGTGATGTCTGCAGAAAGAATGGGGCATCAGCTATAACATGACACCTTGAGGTTAAAAACATCTATTTTGGTTATTGAACTACAGTAAGTGAAGTGGATTTAACCCTGAATCTAATTAGAATAAAAATGTGTCTTTTTTTGTTTACCCCGTTTTCTCCCCAATTTCATGGTATCCAATTGGTAGTTACAGTGTTGTCTCACCGCTCCTGTATGGATTTTGGGAGAGGCGAATGTCAAGAGCCATTTGTCCCCCGAAACACAACACAACCCAACCAAGCCGCACTGCCCTCTTAACCCTGGAAGCCAGCCACACCAATGTGTCAGAGGAAACACTGTACACGTGGCTACCATTTTTTTTTAAAGGTATCTGTGACCGACAGATGCATATCTGTATCCCCAATCATGTGAAAACCATAGAATGAAAAAAATATCTAAAGAAATATTTTGGGCCTTACTGCTATTAGCCCATACAAATGCTTTGAATAACAGATCCACAACATCGAACAACAGATAGTGAGTTGACGTCTAATGAGTTGACATCAATTTACTGATTTCCATCTATGAACTTTAACTCAGTAAAAACTTTGAAATTGTTGCATGTTGTGTTTATATTTTTGTTCAGCATAAATGTAAAAAATGCTGTTGACAAAATGGATTCCTGATCTGTCTTATATCGCTCAGATATACACTGCATGACCAAAAGTATGTGGACTGCTACTCATTGAACATCTCATTCCACAATCAAGGGCATTAGTATGTAGTTGGTACCCCCTTTGCTGCTATAACAGCCTCTACTCTTCTGGGAAGGCTTTCCACTAGATGTTGGAACATTGCTGTGGGGACTCACTTCCATTCATCCACAAGAGCATTAGTGAGGTCAGGCACTGATGTTGGGTGATTAGGCCTGGCTCGCAGTTGGTATTCCAATTCATCCCAAAGGTGTTCGATGAGGTTGAGGTCAGGGCTCTGCGCTGGTCAGTCAAGTCTTTCCACACTGATCTCGACAAACCATTACTGTATGGGCCTCGTTTAGTGCATTGTCATGCTGAAACAGGAAAAAGCCTTCCCAAACTGTTGCCAGGAAGTTGTAAGCACAGAATCATCTAGAATGTCATTGTATGCTGTAGCGTTAAGATTTCCCTTCACTGGAACTAAGGGGCCTAGCCCGAACCATGAAAAACAGCCCCAGACCATTATTCCTCTTCCACCAAACTTAACATTTGGCACTATGCAATCAGGCAGGTAGCTTTCTCCTGGCATCCACCAAACCCAGATTCGTCCTTCGGACTGCCAGATGGTGAAGCATGATTGTAACGGCGTTCTTCGTTTGTTGAATGAGAGTCGGACCGAAATGCAGCGTGTTGGTTACTCATGTATTTTAATGAAACAAATGAATCGCGGTACATGAAATAACTGATATAAATAAATAACAACAAAACGGAACGTGAAACCTAATTACAGCATATCTGGTGAAACTACACAGAGACAGGAACAATCACCCATGAAATACAAAGTGAAACCCAGGCTACCTAAATACGGTTCCCAATCAGAGACAACGAGAATCACCTGACTCTGATTGAGAACCGCCTCAGGCAGCCAAACCTATGCAACACCCCTACTCAGCCGCAATCCCAATAACTAAAAAACCCCACTACGAAATACAACAACATAAACCCATGTCACACCCTGGCCTGACCAACTAATTAACGAAAACACAAAATACTAAGACCAAGGCGTGACAATGATTCATCACTCCAGAGAACGCGTTTTTTTACTGCTCAAGAGTCCACATAATTATGTATATTTTGTGTAGGACAGACACTTCAGAACAAACTTTCTTAGAGTTTTGGGGGGACTATCTGTTGTTCTATGTAGTGAATCTGTTATTCAATGCATTTGTATGGGCTAATAGCAGTAAGGCTCAAAATATTTTTTTTTATATATTTTTTTTCATACTTCAAGAGGTCAAAATCAAATAGAATTATCCTTGGTATGACCTTCTTAAAACAATTCCATATAGCTTAGATAGTGCTTACACTGTTATGAGAGCTCTGCCCCCAAACAAGACCAAATGTATTTGGTCCGGACCAAATCTGAACCAATCATAGACGTCTACGTTTCACAAGTTTGGCCATCAAATTACAGCACAGTAGAGCTCAGTAGAGTAGAGTTCAGTACGGTACAGCAGAGTACAGTAAAGTAGAGTACAGTACGGTAGAGCAGAGTTCAGTACAGTAGTGTACAGTACAGAACAGTACATTTCAGTACAGTAATGTAGAATAAAGTGTCGTGGAAATTCAGTACTGAGAGAGACTTGGTCTTTTCTTCAAACAATCCTCTTTATTTAATATCGATGAATCATTGAAATAATGAGACCGTCAGCCCACCAGTCTTGATTGACTGTTAGGCTGAGAGTCTAGCCTTCACTGACAATGCACAGTTTTTCTATAGCTGATACCAAGATTGCTTAGTCAGTTATTTCTAACCTTCCCATAATCCACCTTGGTTGTCTACACAGATGGTATTTTGCTTAGTTTCCTCATCCCAAGATGAGACAATGAGGCATTGTTCTCAACTCTTCCAGGCTCTCTCTATCTCGAGTCACACACACCACATCTTGTCCATAGAATGCTAGCTTTTAGGTTTTTATCACCAACACAAATCAATTGTCAGCTTAAAGCTATTTCTAGTGGAACCCATGTCCTCAACACCCAGACTAGCTGCAGGAGTGCAAGAGTGGAGACCTTAAAACACATCATTAGCAGGACAGAAATATCTTACTGTTTGTTAAGTAAATAATTGTTAGATATCCAACAAATAAGGTGAACACATGTTTCCCTCACAATAGTGCAGTACAGAGTAGAATATAGTACATTATAGTTGACTCAAATCTAGTGTGCTTTTCTGGGCCTCCCGAGTGGTGCAGCGGTCTAAAGCACTGATCGATGCCAGAGATGTCACTACAGATCCGCGTTTGATCCTGGGCTGTGTTGCAGCCGGCTGTGACCAGCAGACTTATGAAGCGGTGCACAATTAGCCCAGTGTCGTCTGGGTTAGGGGAGGGTTTGGCCAACTGGGATGTCCATGTCCCATCATGCTCTAGCAACTCCTTGTGGTGGCCAGGTGCATGCACACTGGCTTCAGTCACCAGCTGTACAGTGTTTTCTCTGACACAGAAAGGTGTGGCTGGCTTCCTGGTTAAGCAAACAGTGTGTCAAGAAGCAGTGTGGCTTGGTGGGGTTGTGTTTCAGAGGATGCATGGCTCTTGACTTCAGCCTCTCCCAAATCCGGATGGGACAAGACTGTAACTACCAATTGAGGAGAAAAAGGAGTAATAAATAATAAACAAAAAAACTCTATTGTACTGAACTATACTCCTCTTTACTGTACTGTCCAAATATATGAACCCAACTGTGGGTTCTGAAGAAATTTCGAGTTTTAACCGCCTAATAATTCATCAATAAATTTGATATCAGTAAAACCACTATAACTATTTGATAGGTCTATTTTTTAAGATTGGTGAAAAATGTAAATGCCCTAATTTTCATTAAAATATAGACTCTTAGCTTTCTTTTGACATCCAATTTGTCATGTTCCTATGAATTTGACATGTTGGTGCTCATTGGTCCTTTTACATGGAAATGACCAGGAATAATGTGAGAACACACACACACACACACACACACACACACACATGAAGGCAGTGCCCTTGTTTCCAGACCAACACGGCTGGAGAAAGTAATCAGGAAAACAGAAATGATACGGAAATCCTGTTTACTTACTGGAGAATCCGTAAAGTGGGATAAAAAGCTCAAAGAGCAGTCAGCCGTGCGTGTCAAACAGACAAATAGCAGAGAGATACGTCCAGCTGTTTGCCTGTCCTGGGGTTGCTGTAATGAGCCTTAGCCTCCATTGAGCCGACCAAAGCATCATCAGTCCCTTCCTGTCGCTAAGCCTCAACATGTCCACAAACACAGCCCTCTCATTCCGATCACTCTTCGCCTACACCTCAACACATCTGCTAGGTCTGCTGCTATGGACCAAAAACCGCTGACATACCTCTTCTCCTTCTACTACTGTCCCAGTCTCTCTCTCACTGTATATGGCTCACTCACCCACCCAACCATTTAGTGACTTGGATAATTGATTTATTATTTATTATTTATTTTTTATTTAACTAGGCGAGTCAGTTAAGAACAAATTCTTATTTATAATGATGGCCTACCCCAGCCAAACCCGGACAACGCTGAGCCAATTGTGCGCTTCCCTATGGGACTCCCAATCACAGCTGGTTGTGATACCTCTTGGAATCAAACCAGGTTCTGTAGTGACTCCTCTAGCACTGAGGTGCCTTAGAGTGCTGCGCCACTTGGGAGCCTGGAGCCCAAATCTCTGGATCCTAAATGTATGGACAATCCTCAGAATAATTATTCATTATCATGGACTCAAAGAGTCAAACATGCAACTCTGGTTTTACAAGATCATGTCCCTTTCATCACTGTGCTGTAACAATAACATCAGTCTACCCTGTCAGTTCATTAACACTACAGATGGATACAGTAGTAACCTCTCAGAGACCATTAAAGGACCTGCGATGATGTAGGGTACTGAGATGTGGGTATTTGTTACTTCCAGGCCAATGTGTGGTCTAATATCACATACTAATAGATTTCCACTTCCCTCTCTCAGTAATGCTGTCTCACATTTCTATACTAAGCAGAGTAAGAGATGAGTTATAAACTGAGAACCAGCTTCACATCTGGCCCAAAGACAATGCAAGGCCATCTCCAATCCCCCATTAAAAAGAACTTGCATTAATTACTACATTAACTTATTAATCATGCACTCATCACTCCATCCATCTATACACACTTTTACAGTAATTGATCATATTTGTCAGTAGCAGCAGCATATGTCTAAAATACTTTGTTTATTGCCTGACAATAGACAAACACACTCAGGGAAATGGCTGTCTCTTCCTTCTATGACAAAAAGATATTACCCTTTCACCCAACAGTTAAACATTGTTATGGCTAGGCTACTTCATCTGTACAATAACCAGTGTTTATGTCATCCCTCCCTGCCTATTACAGCTTCGGTGCATCATCAGCTCACATCTCAGCTCACTGGTCACCATAGCAGCACCCACTCGTAGCACGCGCTCCAGCAGGTATATCTCACTGGTCACCCCCAAAGCCAATTCCTCCTTTGGTCGTCTTTCCTTCCAGTTCTCTGCTGCCCATGACTGGAACGAATTCGAATTGCAAAAATCTCTGAAGCTAGAGACTCACATCTCCCTCACTAGCTTGGCCAGGTCGCAGTTGCAAATGAGAACTGGTTCTCAACTTGCCTATCTGGTTAAATAAAGGTTAAATAAAAATAAATTTAAAAAATCTGTAGCTCGGTGCACGTGGTCGGGTGACATTCCTAATCTTAGTGAGGTTTAGTGTCTACTCAGCACATTGTCTTACCAGGAGAGTACAGTTTGGCAAGTTGTTGGGCCCCGGGGCGTGCTGCGGTCCCCAGCGAGACGCCATGCTGCGGGCAGCCACGCCGTGCTCAATCCCGTTAGGATCCTCTTCTTCCATAGACCGATGTTGGATCTCTCTCTTTGACAGTAGTACTGCTGCTTCCAACTCAATCCTCCCTTCCATTCCCCCGGTTTCAACTAAAATGCTTAAATCATGTTTTTTGTTTAGTTTTTTTAAACAATGGCAGTTATTTGATTACTAGTGAATGTTTATGTCAGTGTGGTTGAGTGATGCTTTCGGCACCGGAGCTAACCAATAAAACCCGGAACTACGCCTCTGACACACAGAACTATACAATGGCAGCTACTGCTTTCCTTTCGTCAGATTGATCCAACTGTTTATTTCATTCTTCAAAGACAACAAACAGCATGGTGTTTATGTAAATATCGTACAACTGGCAAGTTTTAGAGTGGCGCTTTCATGTTCTGCTAATTATTAAAACTAGTTTTTGTAATCTCTCCTTTCTTAAAGCCAATTTATGCTTGATCTGGCAATGTGGTCCGGAGGTTCTGTACAGAGGGTGTGACTCAATTGCGGAGCCTCTGGAGGCTTGCAGTGGCCAAATCAAGCTCCATACTGCATCGCCTTGCGCCTCTCAAATGTTGTAACAATGTGAAGGGCTCCTTATAGAACTCGTTAGCTTGTAGACCTAAAACATGGAAATGAGTTACCTCTGGTCTGTTAAACCATCCCTATGGGAAAAAACGAATTGGGAATGAATAGGGTTTTGGAATAAACCCCGAAAATAAGGTCTGAGGTTAACACAGGCTTACGAGATCTTATATGTTTTGTTCTATGAGATAATATCAGTCAGTTAATATGACCTTTATGAATTATGAAGGCTCAATGTGTTTCATGTGTTTTTTATTATTACATGCTTCAAAATTCACCAAAAGTGAAATTAGCTGATATCTCATAGATCAAAACGTATAACATGTCCTAAGCCTGTGTTTACTACAGAACATATTTTCAGTATTTATCCAAAACCTCTACAAAAATGCAATTTATTTTCTCCATGGGCAACAATAGCTAATATTGTTCATGGAAACTGCTTAAATAGGTAGAACAAATATGTCTTTCCTCTGAGAATGACAAAACCACCGCCATAAATACTTGGCATCAGAGCGAACGCCTCTGAGTGTCTAGATCTCACACTTTCCTGTCCTCTAACACTTTGAAAATGCTGCTGTAAAATATTGAGGATCCCTAACGTCCTGGCGCAACAGTGTGTCATGGTTTGAGCTGATACACGCTGTGGTGCGATGCCATTGACGCGCTCTCGCCCGCTGGCACAGATCCAACAGCGCAGGACAAAAACAAGACCTGTTGCTATTTCAGAAACGTCAATGATTAAAATATGACACTGTATAGTCTCTATTTCTTTACATAGCTTATTCAATTACATTTTAGCCACATTTTTAAACCGGAGCTGGTTGGAATGGTTAGTAGACTATTCTTCTTTCCCGTATCCTTAATTACACTGACGATTCCTCTCCTCAGCATCTGGCTTTCTCATGCAGAATTGTTGAAATGTAATGTTACAAATTATACATCGTTTCCTTAATTTCAATATCTCAATTTCTCATCTAGGTTTAATGAACAAAACGGACAACATGATAGCGATAACTTTCTGTTGGCTAATTCTGACAAAGTGACAAAAAATGGCCTAAATCAGGGATGGGCAACTTGTGGCCCGCTACCCCCTTTTTCACACCAAAAAAACGAAAACTCAGTTGTGGTCTCAATTTAATGTTGAGAGTTACAATAATATAATACACAAGGTGAAGTTTTGAAATGTGGTTGTGCATCAGCGTTTTTTCTCTTGTTATGACAGTCACTGACAGTCACTCAATTAACCATGTCAGCTACATGCTTTACGATTGGTAAGTTAGTCTAGCGGCCAACAATATTTTCGCTTAGGGCCCCCAAAAGGCTAGGGGTATGGATGTGGGTACACAGATCCACAAGCCACTTCGGCCCTTCATGATGAGTTCTGATTTTTTTGTGGCCCCCAGCCCCATCAAAGTTGCCCATCCCTGGCCTAAATATCCAGTTTCCAATTGCACTGGTTATGTGTGCTGGCAGGAGCCCCAATGTGTTCTGCTGACCTCTCATGGCCCAATGAACAGTACCATCACGCAGTCCATCAAATATCATTACGCATAGGCCGATTGCTTATAACCTGCTATAACCATTGCATTGTCTTTATGATACATATTTTCTAACATCTACCAAATATACATTTTGATTATAATTAATTTTGGGCTCAAAATATAGCCTTTTGAATTGTAAAATGAAAATAGTAAATTATTAAAACATTTCCCTTAACTAAAGTTAGACAATATTAAAATATACACATGCACTTGTCAGTTGTAGTCTAGTTAAAATAAGTAATATGGCAAGTTGACTCTCGCCCATAAACGGAGTAGTTCAACTGCTCCCAGGGCACTGTGGTATATCAATGTGTTCTGATGACTGATTTCTGGGAACGGTACCGACCTTCTGTCCAGAAGAACCATGATATTCAACAGCTGAAACAGCTGCTTAAACACATGGATGCAATTAAAGCAGAAGGCCGTATGGTCGTCAAACCAATAGTCTATTATTGATAGAGAGGAGAGGTTTAGATGCCTGTTTTTAGATGATGTGAAAGTATATTTTGCTCGGTTATATTTAGTATAATCCAGATGTCAATGTCATATATTGAAACTAAGTTTGTCTGATATGATAAACAATAAATGTTGTTGGATTTAGGGAAATATGATATTACATGTATTATATATAAGTCCATTCAATCATGAGTGAACGATTTGTGGAGTAAATATTTGTATCCTGCTATACTAGGCATTTCATTTCCACTTAAAGATTATAAATGTTTTATAAATAGTACTTACATTGTTGCAGTTATATAAATTATATTAGGCCCTACATAATTATCTAAAAGCGGGAAAAAAAATCATAAACAAAATCCACTATTAGTTTAGAATTATGTCCCCAAACATCTCTTTTCTCAAAGTGTTCTGAGAAACAAAAGTCATGTCTTTGCATATTGCATTTCATAGATGTGTTATGATAAATTTTCATATAGAAAAATATCTCCCCTGAAGAGTCACTGATGCAGCCTGATCTCATAGACTAGACTTAACATAGTGAATATAAATCCAAGACACTAAAATTAGGATGATGTGTTATGTGATAATTCAGGCAAAACAAAAGTAGGGTGGTTGGTCAGGGTGGATGGGCATGTTAGCAATGCAAATGTTGCGTGTTTGAATCTCATCACGAACAACTTTAGCATTTTAGCTAATTAGCAACTTTGAAACTACGTACTACTTTTGAGCTACTCTGCAACTACTTAGCATGTTAGCTAACCTTAACCCCTAGCTAATGTTAGCCACCTAGCTAACTTTAGCATTAGCCACCGAGCAAACATTAGCCACAACAAATTGGATTTTGTAACACTTTTAGCAAATTCATAAAGTATTGTACGAATTGCAATTCATAACATATCTTACAAATTGTAATATGTGACATATCATACGTATTGGCTAGGCTACCTGGGGTGGCAGGTAGCCTAGTGGTTAGATCGTTGGGCCAGTAACCAAAAGGTTGCTGATCGAATCCCTGAGCCGCCAATGTAAAAATATGTCGTTCTCCCCCTGAACAAGGTAGTTAATCCACTGTTCCTAGGCCTTCATTGTGATTTTGAATTTGTTCTTAACAGAATTGCCTAGTTAAATAAAGGTTACAAAAAAAATCTAATTTGTAACATACATGAAATGGACAGACATCCACAAATGAATACATAACCTATCTTACTAAGTGGAGTGGGTTAGGTTTACCATGTTATGTCTGGACAGACAAGTGAAGGGATGCAAAATGCTACTGACATTTTTCAGGTGGGGAGAGAGCGAGAGAGGGTGGAGGCGGCTTCTCTTGAAGCACTGTGCATCTTATGACATGCATTATCTGAATTAGGCCCACGGAATTATACCTAAGGAGGATTGACTCTATGGAGAACTTTGAATGTCTGAGCTTCTGAGAGTTCACTTAACATTGGACCAAAGAAGCACTAGAGTTAAAAACACATCTTACCTTTTTGTAGTTAATAAAACTTATGTGAACTATAATATCCTTAGCTAGCATATAAAAAGTTAATTAATTCTTCTCTAATAAAAAAAACAATATAAAAACATAAAAATAATTAATTGCTCCCAATTTCTGAATGATGCTTGTATCGTCTTCAGTAGGCTACAGTAACCTATGCTACCGAGGGGGAGGGGAAAGTAGCCGACAAACACACACACCCACTGGTAAAGATTTCCAGCTGGCAGGCAGACACTGGAATATGTTTCTGGGTGACAGAGTGAGGGCTTTGCATAGCAGTCAGTTATTAACCGGTTCCCATGCTTTAAAATAATGCAACAGTAAAGATCTCTTTTGTTCCCGGTTCTGATTCTGTTCCTCTAATATTTTCATTATTTTATGGTTTTCAGTTCTGTTCGCTGAAGAGTTTCCAACCTCTGGCTTACATTGAAAACTGCTGTAGTGAAGGTATGTTATTCTCTCCTGGTTGCCACTGGTTTTCATTAGAAAAACAAGACTCACAACACACACACACACATTCCTTTTCTTCATGATTTATTAGCATTTTTTTATTGACTGTACTAGTTATTGCAATCTGGTTAATTCACATTTAAAAAGCAGACATCATCCAGTTGCCCTGAAATTGATGATATTCATTTTTACAATAACCATTAGGTCCATAGACTGGAAAATCCAATCACACCATTATGTTTTTCTTAACTTTATTTTGTTTGTCTTTTTATTTTGTAATTACAAAAAAGAAAATATATAACAATAATAGTAAAAAGGAGGAAAACTCAGAAATCTTACGACTGGCAAACCATCACAATACAGCACAAGTACCTATTTACTGCAAGAAATAAGAAGGTACAATAACGAAAGAGTAAAAACATATGCAAAACAAATTGAAAAGAATTGGCACCTATGAAGTTTGATACAAGAAGCAACAGAGGACAAGGTAAATTATGCATTTCTAGAGACTAAAATCAGAGACTAAGGGCGTTTCTTTTTTTGTACAATTTTTTCTTTTGTTAAAAAAACGCACAACCGGGTAGCAGGGACGATAAAAAATACTGCACGTACAATACCTTTTCTCTCCATCTCCTTTTTTTTTTAAATATCCTTTTCTTTTTTAATAGCATATCCCATTAATATTCATTCCCCACTGCTCGTAATAGCTGTGCCTGGTGGCGGAATCGTTAGAGTTTTACATGTGAGTAGCAAATGACACTTTGATTGGCTGTGATGTTGAAATGGTCCTCCCCCACCGGGCCTGGGTCGGGGTTCTGGGCTGAGCCAGGAGTCCTGCCGGGCCCAGTCTCACTGCGCGTGCTGGCTCAGTGTGTGGTTCTGGAAGGGAAGAGAGGAGAGAAATAATAAGCTACGTGCCCACACCTCCGAGCCCCCACAGCCACCTACCCCACATCCCTACACCTCTCTTTATACACAACAGTCATGTCTGTCTGTCCATCAGAGGACCCGAGCCTCCTGTAACACGGACTACCTGCTCTACCCACACACACCCATTATATATCATATATCGAGCTGCAGATAAACCCAAACGTCATATTATATTCGTTATGTCTTTGCTTTGCGGTCTTCCTTATCCATGGCAACATGAAACAATGATTTGTTTATTCAGATTTATGAGGCTTCGCATCCCTTTTGATATTGTTATAAATATTTGAAAACACCATATCAATACCTTATGAGGCCCACATTCCAACAGCACTTGAGCGCAACACATGAATTCATAATAACACACAAAACACCTTTATCAAAATTACATCCACGACACCACCATCAACAATTGCAGGAGCCTGGTTACTCTACACACCTCAACCAGAGGCTATATAATTTCATACCAGATCAGATAGATGTGAAGAGTTAAACTATCAATCACAGCAGATATGGGGCTCCCAGAGGCCTGTGTTAGGGAGAATTCTGGTAGGCTGGCTGGTTCGTCTGCGCTCTCCCCGGGACCATAAACCCAATTCCCAGGGAAAGCTCAGCAATCATCCCCGTCTTCCCGCTAAAAGCTGCTTTCCAAGATTAATCTCTCACAGAGGCCCATGGTTCTGTGCACCACTATGAAAAAAGGAAAAGGGGAAAAAATCTGAAGGATTAAACATGGTTTTCCGTTGATAAATACTTATTCTTTGGGCCTTATCTTGGTGCACATATTTTGCACACGACTGTTGGCAGAGCCAGGCTGCACTAGTTCAGCAGAGGAGGCCAAGCGCCCGGGTCTTAAAGCTCTAGACTGGCTGATTGCAGCCATTCAGGGTCAGTCTTTCTTTTCCTCTTTCTGTCTCTCGCTCATTCTCTCCATCTCCCTCTTTTCCTGCACCCCTCCCCTGCGTATGCGAGTGGGAACGAGCACACCGAGGGCTCTTCAGCGAGGAGCCGTCTCTCACTGGGAGCCACTGACCCCATTATGAGAGAAAACCACTTCTCTCACGCTCTGATCCACGGCACCTGCAGTTCCACACCCCTCCAGCAGAGGTCAGGATTGGCTCTCCATCTGCCTGCTTCTTCTGTTACTCAGGCCACAGCAGACAGGAGAGTTCCAGCCAGAAGAGAGGCAGAACATTTTACACAAAACAGAATATTAGATCTTGATTTCATCATCATCATGTATAGGCACATGTCAGTTTCATGTGTGCTTCCTTTGAGTCTATTGTCTCCTTATGTGACAGAAAATATAATTTTTGGGACGTAGCCTTGCCCCATCTTTGTGCGTGAATGTGTTTGTGTGTATGTGTGTGTTAGAGAGGGAGAGAGAGAGAGGGAGTGTGTGCGTGCATGTTTTCCCCCAGGTTTCCAGGGTTTTGTTGGTGTTTATTGATTTGCAGAAAGAGGGGATTGAGAGGCAGTGGCTGCTCCCTGAGTCCCTGGGGTCCTGGGTTACACCAGCACTGCAGCGGCCTGATGGAAACAGCACAGATAGGGGGAGGAGAGGAGAGGAGGAAGGAGCCGCACAAACACCCTCACCTACACTGCTGCACATTCCACAGGATAGATATTTCCCATACAACTCAAACTAGAAGAGAATGCACGCACGCACGCACACACACACACACACACACACACACACACACACACACACACACACACACACACACACACACACACACACACACACACACACACACACACGCACACATTAATTAGAGCCTGCAATATTGGGTTGGTGTAATGGAAAAGTAGCTCTTGTTAAATGTGTTAATCAGTGTGAACACACACAGACAGTCATACACACTGTGATGCTAGTCTCAGCTCTCTTCATTTGAGAGCGTCGTCAGGGGCTGGGGTATTGATCAAGCCGTAGGCGATCGATGGGGAGAATGGTGTGTGTCTCTGAATCTGATAATGACTCTCAGTGTGACATCAGTCCTATGCAGCTATAATTGATATATTCTCCAGGATGAGGAGATCGAGGGCTCTGCTTTCACTCTTTAAGCAGGAGGAGACCGGAGACTGAGACCACAAACACACCCTGTCATCGGACAGAGAACACACACATCACCCAATACCTGACAAACACTATTACTATTACACCCCTACAACCTGAAGAACTAGCAAAGAGTTGATCCTGAAACAACCTCCTCCTCCCATCAGACTGCACAACATCAATGGCTAACAACTCCACATTACAAATATCTAAATAGAAAACATCACATTTCAACTCCCTCACTGCCAAGACAAAAGACATCAAGTCGACAAGATAACCACTGTACTAACAAAGGTAGAACATCACAGACAGTGTTATTCCTTTGTATTGCACCATCAAACTAAACAGAGAGAGCATGCTTGCATGTCACAGTGTAGCAGGGGGACACTGTGTGATGGATGGAATAGCGCCCCTCTACACAGGGAGGCTGTGCAGTGGGCAGAACAGCCCCTCACTGCTCAGTCAATATCTAGGCTGTCATTGTTTTCCTAAACTGGTTATAAAAGAGAGGCTAAATCCTGCCGAGCTGTGGGCTCATGGGAAATATGGCCCAGTCGCATTACTAATGCAGAGACTGTGAGACTGCTGCACACACTGGGGGGAGGAAGAGGGAGGAGGGAAAGGGGAGAGCAGAGGGGGAGAGAGAGGGGAGGCAGGAGATAAAGATAAAGGAAAATGAAATCTACGTTTCCAACACACACGCTTTATTAACTGTGTTACAACGCGCGAGGACCTAGACAGGGCTGCCATCATGTCACTTTCAATCAGGCGTCTGAGGCGCCGCCGCAGGGCCCCCCGGCCCCCCGGCACCTCACGGCTCCAGGCTCTGTGGCATCCTCTGGGAGCAGGCAGGGGTGGTGAGACTTAAACATGTCAGTTCACCAGGAATCCTCTAACAAACAGTCCTCTGGGGAGCAGGCAGGGGTGGTGAGACTTAAACATGTCAGTTCACCAGGAATCCTCTAACAAACAGTCCTCTGGGGAGCAGGCAGGGGTGGTGAGACTTAACCATGTCAGTTCACCAGGAATCCTCTAACAAACACAGTCTTCTGGGGAGCAGGCAGGGGTGGTGAGACTTAAACATGTCAGTTCACCAGGAATCCTCTAACAAACAGTCCTCTGCTCTGCACATCAATGTACCAGAACAACAACTTTCACACCAATTATTTTGCTTTTGCAGAATAGCAGCAGCCTTAACAGACGTGTCCACTATTTGGGAACACTTGAACAGCTAGGGCGTTAAATCTTGTCCGTGGTGATATAACATAATGACATGATCTACTGTAGTAGCATCGCTGAGCAAGTCTAGCATACTCTGATTAGCCTATATGGCCCGATCTCAATGACATGATCTACTGTAGTAGCATCGCTGAGCAAGTGTAGCATACTCTGATTAGCCTATATGGCCCGATCTCAATGACATGATCTACTGTAGTAGCATCGCTGAGCAAGTGTAGCATACTCTGATTAGCCTATATGGCCCGATCTCAATGACATGATCTACTGTAGTAGCATCGCTGAGCAAGTCTAGCATACTCTGATTAGCCTGATATATGGCCCGATCTCAATGACATGATCTACTGTAGTAGCATCGCTGAGCAAGTGTAGCATACTCTGATTAGCCTATATGGCCCGATCTCAATGACATGATCTACTGTAGTAGCATCGCTGAGCAAGTCTAGCATACTCTGATTAGCCTATATGGCCCGATCTCAATGACATGATCTACTGTAGTAGCATTGCTGAGCAAGTGTAGCATACTCTGATTAGCCTATATGGCCCGATCTCAATGACATGATCTACTGTAGTAGCATCGCTGAGCAAGTCTAGCATACTCTGATTAGCCTATATGGCCCGATCTCAATGACATGATCTACTGTAGTAGCATCGCTGAGCAAGTGTAGCATACTCTGATTAGCCTATATGGCCCGATCTCAATGACATGATCTACTGTAGTAGCATCGCTGAACAAGTCTAGCATACTTTGATTAGCCTATATGGCCCGATCTCAATGACATGATCTACTGTAGTAGCATCGCTGAGCAAGTCTAGCATACTCTGATTAGCCTATATGGCCCGATCTCAATGACATGATCTACTGTAGTAGCATCGCTGAGCAAGTCTAGCATACTCTGATTAGCCTATATGGCCCGATCTCAATGACATGATCTACTGTAGTAGCATCGCTGAGCAAGTGTAGCATACTCTGATTAGCCTATATGGCCCAATCTCAATGACATGATCTACTGTAGTAGCATCGCTGAGCAAGTCTAGCATACTCTGATTAGCCTATATGGCCCGATCTCAATGACATGATCTACTGTAGTAGCATCGCTGAGCAAGTGTAGCATACTCTGATTAGCCTATATGGCCCGATCTCAAACAGCCACAGGAAGAGGAAATACTAGCCTGTCCCTCTCTGCCCTGCTCTGTTTTTAACACAAAATGAAAAATCACCTTTGCCGCCTGGTTCACTTTAGTGTGGCTTATTTTTAGACCGTTGACAGTCTTCCAAGGGCCGGAGACTAACAGATGGGCTGTCTTAAAGCTTCATATGTTCCCAGGTTTTCACCTCCGAGAGACAGGAAACTCACTGGGGAGTGTGCTACAAATAACCCCCCCCGCACTCCCTCTTTCCTTCCCCTAACCCCACCACCCCACCAAATAAATGTGCCCGTTCTCCAGCCATGTACTGTTTCGGCATGATCCTGCCGGGTCCCACCCTCTCACCCAAGAGGGACTTCCCCTCCCCTGTTGCTAAGCCAAGCTCAGACTCAGAGACGTTAACACATCCAAAAGACTCACACACACACAAACCCATAGACCTGGCTAGCCATAACACACAACCGCACAGAAACACACTAACCCGGTTAGACTTATTTAAACATAACACACACTCACTGAAATGGCTGTAGATATACAGTATGACAGGTCCTGTTCTGATACAGCTGGTGTAACTAATGAATCCCTCCTTGGCCTTACAGCTATGGGGTTCAGTCCCTCATCTTCCCTATATCACACAATAACACACCTACCAACACATCCTGTTCCAACTATAGAAAGGGACACAAAGTGGTGTAAGTATATCCTGTGGAATATAACATGGGGTTAGCTATATACAATATGATATCAAAAATGTGCACTAACATACTATGCACGTGCACACCCAGAGAGAGAACAGAGAGGGGGCCTGAGGCACAGCAGTGAGATCCGTACAGACTCTATGGGGCGTAGGGGAGTGTTGAGGGCCAGATGAGCTCAGGGGCCCCAGACGGACTGTGCCATGGGTGACAGAGTACAGAGAGACATGCTCGCTCTCCCAGCCCGCCCGGCCTGATCACCAGAGCACACTCCCATTCCCTTTCCGTGTCACTGTCATAACACACCCAATCCCCACAGGTCCCCGGGGACCCCGCTTATTTGATTACAACGCACCCTAAAAAAAAAAAAAAAAAAAAAGGTAAGAGCAGCGAACAAAGCATATAGAGAGAGGTGAGTGGAGGGGTTTGATGTAGTCGGCTGCGCTTTGTGGTGTCACAACAAAATGACCTCCCAGAGGGAAGAGAGAGAGAGGGAAATGGAGAGAGAGACAGTAGAGCGAAAGAGAAAGGGATGGGAATATTCAAGAAGAGGTTTGATGGTGTGACTGTGAGCTTCTCTCCCTTGTAGAGCTGTCAGTGGTGTGTGATTTATAGTGTGTTTGTGTCAGCCTCCAGCTGCTGAATGGAGAACATCAGGGTGTAAAAGACCCCATCCTGTGTGTTCTCCATGATGGAGAGAGAGAAAGAGGAAAAGAGAGAGAATGAGAGACAGACAGACCAAGTGAGAGAGAAAGACAGAGACCCCACATAGAGTATCACCTCCATGTCATTACCACACCCCCAGTGTCGTGAGTGGTGTGATGTATGACGTTGATCTAGTGATCGAGCCCACATCTCTACTGTGGTTGATCAGATCACAGTGCAACCACGTCTCTACACTGTTTAGTGCCAGGAGAACCCACTCATAGACAATACCCCCAGCTCATATGTCACTGTCAAAGCCATGACAGTCCTGTTTTGGCAACGAGTGGAACCACACCACGCAGCGCTTGTCCTGTACCGCAACAACACATCTCAGTTGTACATATTACCTCAATGATCTGGACTGGCCTGTACCCCCGCACATTGACTCTGTACCACTACCACATGTATATAGCCTCATTACTAACCTGTACCCCTGCACATTGACTCTGCACCACTACCACATGTATATAGCCTCATTACTAACCTGTACCCCTGCACATTGACTCTGTACCACTACCACATGTATATAGCCTCATTACTAACCTGTACCCCTGCACATTGACTCTGTACCACTACCACATGTATATAGCCTCATTACTAACCTGTACCCCTGCACATTGACTCTGTACAACTACCACATGTATATAGCCTCATTACTAACCTGTACCCCTGCACATTGACTCTGTACCACTACCACATGTATATAGCCTCATTACTAACCTGTACCCCGCACATTGACTCTGTACCACTACCACATGTATATAGCCTCATTACTAACCTGTACCCCTGCACATTGACTCTGTACCACTACCACATGTATATAGCCTCATTACTAACCTGTACCCCCGCACATTGACTCTGTACCACTACCACATGTATATAGCCTCATTACTAACCTGTACCCCTGCACATTGACTGTACCACTACCACATGTATATAGCCTCATTGCTAACCTGTACCCCTGCACATTGACTCTGTACCACTACCACATGTATATAGCCTCATTACTAATCTGTACCCCTGCACATTGACTCTGTACCACTACCACATGTATATAGCCTCATTACTAACCTGTACCCCTGCACATTGACTCTGTACCACTACCACATGTATATAGCCTCATTACTAACCTGTACCCCCGCACATTGACTCTGTACCACTACCACATGTATATAGCCTCATTACTAACCTGTACCCCTGCACATTGACTCTGTACCACTACCACATGTATATAGCCTCATTACTAACCTGTACCCCCGCACATTGACTCTGTACCACTACCACATGTATATAGCCTCATTACTAACCTGTACCCCTGCACATTGACTCTGTACCACTACCACATGTATATAGCCTCATTACTAACCTGTACCCCTGCACATTGACTCTGTACCACTACCACATGTATATAGCCTCTTTACTAACCTGTACCCCTGCACATTGACTCTGTACCACTACCACATGTATATAGCCTCATTACTAACCTGTACCCCTGCACATTGACTCTGTACCACTACCACATGTATATAGCCTCATTACTAACCTGTACCCCTGCACATTGACTCTGTACCACTACCACATGTATATAGCCTCATTACTAACCTGTACCCCCGCACATTGACTCTGTACCACTACCACATGTATATAGCCTCATTACTAACCTGTACCCCTGCACATTGACTCTGTACCACTACCACATGTATATAGCCTCATTACTAACCTGTACCCCTGCACATTGACTCTGTACCACTACCACATGTATATAGCCTCATTACTAACCTGTACCCCTGCACATTGACTCTGTACCACTACCACATGTATATAGCCTCATTACTAACCTGTACCCCTGCACATTGACTCTGTACCACTACCACATGTATATAGCCTCATTACTAACCTGTACCCCCGCACATTGACTCTGTACCACTACCACATGTTTATAGCCTCATTACTAACCTGTACCCCTGCACATTGACTCTGTACCACTACCACATGTAAAAGCCTTGTTATTTTATTGTTGCTCTTTTATTTTTTACTTTAGTTTATTTAGTTAAAAAAGGTAACTCTTATTTTTCTTCAAACTGCATTGTTGTTTATGGGCTTGTAAGTAAGCATATAAGCAGTAAGCATTTAATTGTAAGGTGTTGTAACCTGTTGTATTCGGCGCATGTGACAAATAAAATTTGATTGGATTATTTTGAACTGTTATATCTGACTAGGGACGACGCTTTGCTCTGTGGAGGCAGACACACTGAAACAGAGACAGGGTCCAGGAAGACAGAACTGCCCCCTTCCCTTCCTCTCCATCTCTCTCTCTCCTTCCTCTCTCTCTCCTTCTTTCCTTCCTCTCTCTCTCCATCTCTCTCTCTCTTTCTTTCCTTCCCCTCTCCCTCCATCTCTCTCTCTCTTTCTTTCCTTCCTCTCTCGCTCCATCTCTCTCTCTTTCTTTCCTTCCTCTCTCTCTCCATCTCTCTCTCTCTTTCTTTCCTTCCTCTCTCCCTCCATCTCTCTCTCTCTCTCTCCATCTCTCTCTCCATCTCTCTCTCTCTCTCTTTCCTTCCCCTCTCCCTCCATCTCTCTCTCTTTCTTTCCTTCCTCTCTCTCTCCATCTCTCTCTCTCTTTCTTTCCTTCCTCTCTTGCTCCATCTCTCTCTCTTTCTTTCCTTCCTCTCTCCATCTCTCTCTCTCTTTCTTTCCTTCCTCTCTCCCTCCCTCCATCTCTCTCTCTCTTTCTTTCCTTCCTCTCTCTCTCCATCTCTCTCTCTCTCTTTCTTTCCTTCCTCTCTTGCTCCATCTCTTTCTCTTTCTTTCCTTCCTCTCTCTCTCCATCTCTCTCTCTCTTTCTTTCCTTCCTCTCTCCCTCCATCTCTTTCTCTTTCTTTCCTTCCTCTCTCTCTCCATCTCTCTCTCTCTTTCTTTCCTTCCTCTCTCCCTCCATCTCTCTCTCTCTTTCTTTCCTTCCTCTCTCCCTCCATCTCTCTCTCTTTCTTTCCTTCCTCTCTCCCTCCATCTCTCTCTCTCTTTCTTTCCTTCCTCTCTCCCTCCATCTCTCTCTCTTTCTTTCCTTCCTCTCTCCCTCCATCTCTCTCTCTCTTTCTTTCCTTCCTCTCTCCCTCCATCTCTCTCTCTTTCTTTCCTTCCTCTCTCCCTCCATCTCTCTCTCTTTCTTTCCTTCCTTCCTCTCTCTCCCTTTCCTTCCTCTCTCCCTCAATCTCTCTCTCTCTTTCTTTCCTTCCTCTCTCTCTCTCTTTCTTTCCTTCCTCTCTCTCTCCATCTCTCTCTCTCTTTCTTTCCTTCCTCTCTCCCTCCATCTCTCTCTCTCTTTCTTTCCTTCCTCTCTCTCTCTCCATCTCTCTCTCTCTTTCTTTCTTTCCTTCCTCTCTCCCTCCATCTCTCTCTCTCTTTCTTTCCTTCCTCTCTCTCTCCATCTCTCTCTCTTTCTTTCCTTCCCCTCTCCCTCCATCTCTCTCTCTTTCTTTCCTTCCTCTCTCTCCATCGCTCTCTCTCTTTCTTTCCTTCCCCTCTTCCTCCATCTCTCTCTCTTTCTTTCCTTCCCCTCTCCCTCCATCTCCCTCTCCAGCTCTCTGTGTTTGATAGTATACATATAATGGAATGCAACAGACAGATAAAGGGAAAGGATGGAGAGTGAAGAACAGAGACATAGAATAGCTGACTATCCCTGTGGATCTTTCCTCCTCTTTGTCCCAGGGTTCCTCTCCCACCTCCACGATGGTCCCCAATTTCTCCCAGACACCTCATCTCTCTGGGAGTCAGGGCAGCTATGGCCTCCCTCCTTCTCTCTTCATTCCACACTGTCACTTAGGGAGGGGAATTTCACGAGGGGAAGGTTTGTGACAGAATCTCTATGGGGAATGTGTGTGTGGGTATTATACAGGGTGTCATTGCCCCTTTCAGAGACTTGTAGGAAATAACGTGCACACACACACAACATGGTAAGATGACAGGATGTGAATGTCTTGATTTTCTCAGAAGATTAGCTTACCCCATGTAGATCATTTTTCATTTGAATTCACCACACTCAAATTTGTTTCTTTCGCAGTGCAGGATGAGAACGAAAACAAAACACAGAAAAACAGGTGAACAACTTAAACAGATCCTGGGGCTGGGGTAGTGAGGGACCATAGTATGTTCTAGAGGTCGACCGATTATGATTTTTCAACGCCGATACCGATACCGATTATTGGAGGACCAAAAGGCCGATACCGATTAATCGGTCGATTAAAAAAAAAATGTATTTGTAATAATGACAATTACAACAATACTGAATTAACACTTATTTTAACTTAATATAATACATCAATAAAATCAATTTAGCCTCAAGTAGATAATGAAACATGTTCAATTTGGTTTAAATAATGCAAAAACAAAGTGTTGGAGAAGAACGTAAAAGTGCAATATGTGCTATGGAAGAAAGCTAACATTTTAATTCCTTGCTCAGAACATGAGAACATATGAAAGCTGGTGGTTCCGTTTAACATGAGTCTTCAATATTCCCTGGTAAGAAGTTTTAGGTTGTAGTTATTATAGGAATTATAGGACTGTTTCCCTCTATACCATTTGGATTTCATTAACCTTTGACTATTGGATGTTCTTATAGGCACTTTAGTATTGCCAGTGTAACAGTATAGCCTCCGTCCCTCTCCTCCTCCTCCCTGGGCTCGAACCAGCAACACCTCCTCCCTGGGCTCGAACCAGCAACACAACGACAACAGCCACCACATTGAACCGGTACCCATGCAGAGCAAGGGAAACAACCACCCCAAGGCTCAGAGCGAGTGAAGTTTGAAACTCTATTAGCGCGCGCTAACTAGCCAGCCATTTCACTTTGGTCACACCAGCCTCATCTCGGGAGTTGATAGGTTTGAAGTCATAAACAGCGCAATGCTTGACGCACAACGAAGAGCTGCTGGCAAAACGCACGAAAGTTCTGTTTGAATGAATGTTTACGTGCCTGCTTCTGCCTACCACCGCTCAGTCAGATACTTAGATACTTGTATGCTCAGTCAGATTATATGCAAAACAGGACACGCTAGATAATATCTAGTAATATCATCAACCATGTGTAGTTAACTAGTGATTATGATTGATTGTTTGTTTATAAGATATGTTTAATGCTAGCTAGCAACTTACCTTGGCTTACTGCATTTGCGTAACAGGCAGTCTCCTTGTGGAGTGCAACGAGAGAGAGGCAGGTCGTTATTGCGTTGGACTAGTTAAATGTAAGGTTGCAAGACTGGATCCCCCGAGCTGACAAGGTGAAAATCTGTCTTTCTGCCCCTGAACGAGGCAGTTAACCCACCGCTCCTAGGCCATCATTGAAAATAAGAATGTGTTCTTAACTGACTTGCTTAGTTAAATACAGATTAAATAAAGGTGTAAAAAAATATATACATAAAAAAAAAAATCGGCAAATCGGCTTCCAAAAATACCGATTGTTATGAAAACTTGAAATCGGCCCTTCCAATTAATCGGTCAACCTCTAGTATGTTCCATGCTCCATCTCCTCAGAAGTTCATACATTTGCTATGCTATTTTTTTATTTTACCTTTATTTTACTAGGCAAGTCAGTTAAGAACAAATTCTTATTTTCAATGACGGCCTAGGAACAGTGGGTTAACTGCCTGTTCAGCTCAGGGATTTGAACTTGCAACCTTTCGGTTACGAGTCCAATGCTCTAATCACTAGGCTACCCTGCCGTTATCCACAAAGACTGAACCAAAATCCTGGTTCTCATCTCAAGTGTCGTTTTTGTACAATATGTTTATCGAGCTGTGTAAGACTACACCATTGATACCGCGACCACAGCTTCACACCGCTGCCTGACAACTAGAACAGTGTAGGCTACCACAGTGGACCATGGTGTTCTGTGGTGCAGCTCAGACAGACCCAGGTATGCCTGACAGCTGTATGCATCCTGCATGTGGTGCATGCAGTCCCCAGACTGCACCGCTCTGAGCTGGCCCATCATTTTGTAAGGAGGTTTTGGGAAGGGGCGGGGGGCGGGGGGCTGGGGTGGGGAGGTCTGCAGAGAGATCTCTTGGTCCCCATTCTAATAACATGGAGCGCCACTCTGCACAGTGGGGCGGTGGGGACACAACCAGAGACTGTCACTGGGACACCTAGATCAAATCCTGCCTCCACACCGTGGCACGCCATAATGAGCAAACTAAGAACTCCCCAGTAACCCACACACACACAAACATTACAATATTCACACACCGTAGCATAGCTACAGCAGAGAACATAGACAAGGACTAACTAAGGCAATACCTTTGCTAACGTGAATGTACATGAGGCAAAAAAAAAAACATAGACAAGGACTAACTAAGGCAATACCTTTGCTAACGTGAATGTACATGAGGCTAACAAAGACACTGCTTAGTGCACTACTTGTCCAATCAAACACAGCAGACACATATCACACACTGTATGTTAGTGGTGTGCCTTCATGGCTGCATTTACAATTTGGATCTTTCTTTCACTAATTGGTATTCTGACCAATCGGATCAGCTCTGAAAATGATCTGATGTGAAAAGATCTGATATGACTGGTCAAAAGACCAATTAGTGAGAAAAAGATCAGAATTGGACTGCCTGTGTAAACGCTGCAGCCCATGTTCCCGGCTCTCTGTATCTCTGCTCTAAGACCCAAACCCCAGCTCCTACAGTACTGTCATAGCAGCATAGCTGTGGATGAGAATGCACTGCCCTCAAATATTCAACACTTTCTGGATGAAGAGGGAGGGAGGAGGAGGAATCAAAAAACAAACAAGCCAGAGGACAGAGACCCCTCCCTCCTCTCATTCCAAACTGCTGACTTGAGTTAAATATTTACTAGTGCTAAAGGAAATAGTGTACACACATGCGAACAGAGGGGGAGTGCTGGGTGGCGCCCCCCCCCCCCTCACTCCCTCGAGGGTTAAATTAAATAGTGTAAAGATCAGCCATGCTGTCAGCGAATGACAGCAGACCACGGAGGGGTGAGGGTTGGTGAGTGTGGGGTGGGGTGGGGTGGGGGGGCACTCTGCGGCACCTGGGGGAGACAAACAACAACACACAAAAAACAGCCAAGTCTCTGAAGTTTCCAGTAAAGGAATCCAGATCCGGCAGGCAGGGTCTAACAGCGCTGATCAGGGGCGAAGCATCACTTATTTACCAGCTTACGTCTGCACTATTTATGGGGCATTGGGGAGAGGCACAGATGAGGAGAGAAGAGACGAGAGGAGCTGAGATGGGCTAAAATATGAATGGGGGCTGGTACATATGGGACAAGGAGAGAGAGAAAGCGAGAGAGAGAGAGGGGGCATGAGAGAGAGTTTTGAAAAGTGAGGAGCGTGGAGTAGGTGGCCATGAGGGAGAAGGGATGATGCAGTGACGTGTCCCCCCACAGGCCCAAGGGACAGCTGGAAGATTAACGGAGGGTGGCCCTGCCTGGGCCCTCAGAAGGCTGGGGTAGGGAGCCCCAAGCAGGGCACAGCCCAGACAGATCAGGCCGCCTCCTCCATCCTCCATCCATTCAGACCTCATTAACACAAACACCCAAACAACCAGCCCCACCACTAACCTCCACGACCAGCCCAGTTCAGCCCAGTTCATCTCCGCACTCAGACCACTGCATATCCCCAACTGTTCCTCCTGGGGCAAAGCACAGGGGTGGACTGGGGAGCTTGTGGGCGGGATGGGTGAGGCAATGTCCAAACATGGAACAGTGCCAGTAAAAGTGAAGAAGGACACACACTCAAGCCCATCAGAGGATGCTGCTGTGGCCATGTGAGATGGGTGTGAGATGGGGCCATGCCACACTGTGCGATCAGTTGGTGTTTATCTCTCGGTCGCCCGGCATCGGAGTGAGGCAGACAGTGACAGACAGGTTTCAGCGCTCCTCCTGCTGCTAAATGGACTGACTGGCCATATGCCCACCCCCGTCAGCCCTACATCACTGTCACGTCAGGGTGGGGGGGCCGGGTCCGGGGCTAGAGGAGGGGGGGGGCTCTGTGGGATGGTCAGGAGATTTAGGTTACAGCCCCAAATGGAGCCATGGATATTATTTTGTCCATTATGCTCACAGGCAGCTCACTCCTTGGGCTAGCATACCCACTCACTCCTCTACCAACTTCCAGAGTGGAGAGGGAGGGAGAACACATGAGTAAAAGAGGGAGAGAGGGAGGGAGAACACATGAGGACAAGAGGGAGAGAGGGAGGGAGAACACATGAGAAAAAGAGGGAGAGAGAACACATGAGGAAGAGAGGGAGAGGGAGGAAGAACACATGAGAAAAGAGGGAGAGAGGGAGGGAGAACACATGAGGAAGAGAGGAAGAGAGGGAGGGAGAACACATGAGGAAGAGAGGGGGAGAGGGAGGGTTTTTGGTAGTAGTAGGCCGATAGCTCAGGATGATGGATCCAGCCAGGGGCAGGGCAGAATAACACTGACCCCAGCTGCCCACTGGACTCACTCTGGAGTGAGTTATATAGAGCCTGGCCCTCCACGATCTGTCTGGACCCTAATGACCCGACCCAGCCAGAACCCTGCCAGGACAGGGTGGGGGGAGACAGGGAGGGAGGAGTGGACGGATGGAGGAAAGTAAACCTGATGGAGGGAAGGGGTGGCTAGATCCACGTCTTTGCATCTGCATGTACATGTACAGTGTGTCAGCTTCTTCAGTGGTTAAAACAGTGTGTATAAGTATATGTAGGTGTGGTCATACTATAGGTAGTACACTATATATACAAAAGTATGTGGACTCCCCTTCAAATTAATGGATTCTGCTATTTCAGCCATACCCTTAGCTGACAGGTGTATAAAATCGAGCACTCTCCTACTTCCTGCGCCGACAGAGATGGCCGCCTCGCTTCGCGTTCCTAGGAAACTATGCAGTTTTATTTTTTTTTTTACGTGTTATTTCTTACATTAGTACCCCAGGTCATCTTAGGTTTCATTACATACAGTCGAGAAGAACTACTGTATATAAGATCAGCGTCAACTCACCATCAGTACGACCAAGAATATGTTTTTCGCGACGCGGATCCTGTGTTCTGCCTCACAAACAGGACAACGGAATGGATCGCACGCAGCGACCCAAAACAACGACTCCGAAAAAGAGGGAAACGAGGCGGTCTTCTGGTCAGACTACGGAGACGGGCACATCGTGCCCCACTTCCTAGCATTCTTCTTGCCAATGTCCAGTCTCTTGACAACAAGGTTGATGAAATCCGAGCAAGGGTAGCATTCCAGAGGGACATCAGAGACTGTAACATTCTGTGCTTCACGGAAACATGGCTCACTGGAGAGACGCTCTCGGATGCGGTACAGCCAACGGGTTTCTCCACGCATCGCGCCGACAGAAACAAACACCTTTCTGGTAAGAAGAGGGGTGGGTGTGTATGCCTTATGGCTAACGAGGCATGGTGCGATGAAAGAAACATACAGGAACTCAAATCCTTCTGTTCACCTGATTTAGAATTCCTCACAATCAAATGTAGACCGCATTATCTACCAAGAGAATTCTCTTCGATTATAATCACAGCTGTATATATCCCCCCCCAAGCAGACACATCGATGGCTCTGAATGAACTATTTAACTCTTTGCAAACTGGAAACCATTTATCCGGAGGCTGCATTCATTGTTGCTGGGGATTTTAACAAGGCTAATCTGAAAACAAGACTCCCTAAATTTTATCAGCATATTGATTGCGCAACCAGGGGTGGAAAAACCTTGGATCACTGTTACTCTAACTTCCACGACGCATATAAGGCCCTGCCCCGCCCCCCTTTCGGAAAAGCTGACCACGACTCCATTTTGCTGATACCTGCATACAGACAAAAACTAAAAGAAGAAGCTCCCACGCTGAGGTCTGTCCAACGCTGGTCCGACCAAGCTGACTCCACACTCCAAGAATGCTTCCATCACGTGGACTGGGACATGTTTCGTATTGCATCAGATAACAACATTGACGAATACGCTGATTCGGTGTGCGAGTTCATTAGAACGTGCGTTGAAGATGTCGTTCCCATAGCAACGATTAAAACATTCCCTAATCAGAAACCATGGATTGATGGCAGCATTCGCGTGAAACTGAAAGCGCGAACCACTGCTTTCAATCAGGGCAAGGTGTCTGGTAACATGACTGAATACAAACAGTGCAGCTATTCCCTCCGTAAGGCTATCAAACAAGCTAAGCGTCAGTACAGAGACAAAGTAGAATCTCAATTCAACGGCTCAGACACAAGAGGCATGTGGCAGCGTCTACAGTCAATCACGGACTACAGGAAAAAATCCAGCCCAGTCACGGACCAGGATGTCTTGCTCCCGGGCAGACTAAATAACTTTTTTGCCCGCTTTGAGGACAATACAGTGCCACTGACACGGCCTGCAACGGAAACATGCGGTCTCTCCTTCACTGCAGCCGAGGTGAGTAAAACATTTAAACGTGTTAACCCTCGCAAGGCTGCAGGCCCAGACGGCATCCCCAGCCGCGCCCTCAGAGCATGCGCAGACCAGCTGGCTGGTGTGTTTACGGACATATTCAATCAATCCCTTTACCAGTCTGCTGTTCCCACATGTTCCCAAGAAAGCTAAGGTAACTGAGCTAAACGACTACCGCCCCGTAGCACTCACTTCCGTCATCATGAAGTGCTTTGAGAGACTAGTCAAGGACCATATCACCTCCACCCTACCTGACACCCTAGACCCACTCCAATTTGCTTACCGCCCAAATAGGTCCACAGAAGATGCAATCTCAACCACACTGCACACTGCCCTAACCCATCTGGACAAGAGGAATACCTATGTGAGAATGCTGTTCATCGACTACAGCTCGACATTCAACACCATAGTACCCTCCAAGCTCGTCATCAAGCTCGAGACCCTGGGTCTCGACCCTGCCCTGTGCAACTGGGTACTGGACTTCCTGACGGGCCGCCCCCAGGTGGTGAGGGTAGGTAACAACATCTCCTCCCCGCTGATCCTCAACACTGGGGCCCCACAAGGGTGCGTTCTGAGCCCTCTCCTGTACTCCCTGTTCACCCACGACTGCGTGGCCACGCACGCCTCCAACTCAATCATCAAGTTTGCGGACGACACAACAGTGGTAGGCTTGATTACCAACAACGATGAGACGGCCTACAGGGAGGAGGTGAGGGCCCTCGGTGTGTGGTGTCAGGAAAATAACCTCAGACTCAACGTCAACAAAACTAAGGAGATGATTGTGGACTTCAGGAAACAGCAGAGGGAACACCCCCCTATCCACATCGATAGAACAGTAGTGGAGAGAGTAGCAAGTTTTAAGTTCCTCGGCATACACATCACAGACGAACTGAATTGGTCCACTCACACAGACAGCATCGTGAAGAAGGCACAGCAGTGCCTCTTCAACCTCAGGAGGCTGAAGAAATTCGGCTTGTCACCAAAAGCACTCACAAACTTCTACAGATGCACAATCGAGAGCATCCTGGCGGGCTGTATCACCGCCTGGTACAGCAACTGCTCCACCCTCAACCGTAAGGCTCTCCAGAGGGTAGTGAGGTCTGCACAACGCATCACCGGGGGCAAACTACCTGCCCTCCAGGACACCTACACCACCCGATGTTACAGGAAGGCCATAAAGATCATCAAGGACATCAACCACCCGAGCCACTGCCTGTTCACCCCGCTATCATCCAGAAGGCGAGGTTAGTACAGGTGCATCAAAGCTGGGACCGACTGAAAAACAGCTTCTATCTCAAGGCCATCAGACTGTTAAACAGCCACCACTAACATTGAGTGGCTGCTGCCAACACACTGACTCAACTCCAGCCACTTTAATAATGGGAATTGATGGGAAATGATGTAAATATATCACTAGCCACTTTAAACAATGCTACCTTATATAATGTTACTTACCCTACATTATTCTTCTCATATGCATACGTATATACTGTACTCTATATCATCGACTGCATCCTTATGTAATATATGTATCACTAGCCACTTTAACTATGCCACTTTGTTTACATACTCATCTCATATATATATACTGTACTCGATACCATCTACTGTATCTTGCCTATGCTGCTCTGTACCATCACACATTCATATATCCTTATGTACATATTCTTTATCCCCTTACACTGTGTATAAGACAGTAGTTTAGGAATTGTTAGTTAGATTACTTGTTGGTTATTACTGCACTGTCGGAACTAGAAGCACAAGCATTTCGCTACACTCGCATTAACATCTGCTAACCATGTGTATGTGACAAATAAAATTTGATTTGATTTGAGCACACAGCCATGCAATCTCCATAGCAACACATTGGCAGTAGAATGGTCTTACTGAAGAGCTCAGAGACGTTCAACGTGGCACCATCATAGGATGACACCTTTCCAACAAGTCAGTTTGTCAAATTTCTGCCCAGCTAAAGCTGCCCCGGTCAACTGTTACTGTGAAGTGGAAACGTCTAGAAGCAACAATGGCTCAGCCACGAAATGGTAGGCCACACACGCTCACAGAACGGTACTGTCAAGTGCTGAAGCACCTAGGTTGCAACGATCAAGTTCCAAACTGCCTCTAGAAGCAATGTCAGCACAAGAACTGTTTGTCTGGACCTCATTAAATGGGTTTCCATGGCCGAGGAGCCACACATAAGCCTTAAGATCACCATGAGCAATGCCAAGCATCAGCTAGAGTGGTGTAAAACTCACCACCATTGGACTCTGGAGCAGTGGAAACATGTTCTCTGTAGTGATGAATCACATTTCACCATCTGGCAGTCTGACAGACAAATCTGGGTTTGGCAGATGCCAGGAGAATGCTGCCTGCCCGAATGCCTAATGCCAAATGTAAAGTTTGGTGGAGGAGGAATAATGGTCTGGGTCTGTTATCCATGGTTTGGACTAGGCCTCTTAGTTCCAGTGAAGGGAAATCTTAATGCTACAGCATACAGTGACATTCTAGACTATTCTGTGCTTCCAACTTTGTGGCAACAGTTTGGAGAAGGCCCGTTCCTGTTTCAGCATGACAATGCCCCCATGCGTAAAGTGAGGTCCATACAGAAATGATTTGTTGAGATTGGTGTGGAAGAACTTGACTGGCCTGCACAGACCTCAACCCCATCCAACACCTTTGTGATGAATTGGTAAGCCGACTGTGAGCCAGGCCAAAACACCCAACATCAGTGTCCAACCTCACTAATGCTCATGGCTGAATGGAAGCAAGTCCCCACAGCAATATTCCAGCCTCCAGCGGAAAGCCTTCCCAGAAGAGTGGAGGCTTTGTAGCAGAGGGGGGACCAACTCCATATTAATGCCCATGATTTTGGAATGAGATGTTTGACAAGCAGATGTCCACATACTTTTGGTTGTGTATGTGGTAGCGGTAGCCCAGTTAAATGATGGCCTCTCACTATGATAATCAAATGGATTCCAGTAAGAGTATGTATAAATGAGAGGAGGAGTGTGTGTGCTTGTGTCAGGGGTAGTATGTGTGTGTGTGTGTGTGTGTGTGTGTGTGTGTGTGTGTGTGTGTGTGTGTGTGTGTGTGTGTGTGTGTGTGTGTGTGTGCGTGTGTGTGTGTGTGTGTGTGTGTGTGTGTGTGTGTGTGTGTGTGTGTGTGTGTGTGTGTGTGTGTGTGTATGTGTGTGTGTGTGCACACCAGAGAGCCCAGCAAGAGAGCTGATTGATTAGCAATGGACTGGAGTCTAACCGTTACTGCCCATAAGGAAGCTACTCATTTACTCTGCTGATAATTTCCTTCTGAATTATCAGTCACACCACAGAAGACATTTAACTATACCCTGTCATAACAGCCTGTTTAAGACTGGAATTGAATCCTGGTAGTGAAGACCATAAACTGAGGTGGACAAAAATATTGGTTTATCAAAAATTCTGCTAAGATATGCAGGAGTCCATTAGAAGCAATTCATATTGAAGTCATATCTTATGATTTTAGATTATATTGGCCAGCAAAAGATGCTGTATGGTGCTGAGAGATGCCATCACTCTGTTGTTTTGAAACGAGTGTTAGTGTACTGACCTGGAGCTCAGTCTGGAAGAAGAACTTCTGTGGACACTGGGAGCAGTCGTAGATCTTGTCCTCTTGACCGTGGACGGCAAAGATGTGCTGCTGCAGCTTATTGGCCTGGACAAAGGCTGGGGGAGGGGAGAAGTAGAGGATAGGTTAGATGATTGGTCAGACTGGTGATAAGTTATGCTAGCTAGAGAACTAGATTTTTGAATAGATTTTTGCGAGGGAAAAGGGAAAGGTTTCAAGTCTCAATCACCCTGATTGCAAATCCTGAGGCTAGAGACAAAGTCATACTAGTTCAACTAAAACAACAACTTCAACAGTGTCAATACAAATAAAGAGAAAAGGACCCCTCTCACATGAGCATTAGTGGATGATGCTCCATCAGAGCCACTACGGGAATGAGAGGAGAGATGGAGAGATGGGGGAGACAGCAAGCAGACTACACTATCCCCTGCAAACCTTGTGATATTTATCAATAAATGATCCTCCATTCCTGTTTTTTAATTTTCACTCCTGTGTTTTTTTTCTTCTGTTTCGTTTCAGTAAACTTAAGTTTGCTGTGTGTGTGGAAAGTCTGAATTATTAACCCTCCCCAAAGGAGCAGCACCCCTAACTTATTCATAACCCGCACAGGAATAGAGTTAAACTTTAAAAGAGTGCTGTGTACCTGTGGGGGAAGGGGGACACACATCTACTGAGAGGAACAGAGAGAGAGAGAGAGAAGGGCGGCTGCTACATGGTCTGAGCTTACAGTAAGTCTTCTGATGCAGACAGACAAACAGGTAGATTCTTAGACAGGCAGGGAGGGATTGGGATGTCCAATTACTAGAGAAACAGATAGATAGAGAGACACTAAAAACAGACAAAAAAAATACAGAAAGACGACAATGGATAAAGAAGGACACAAAATGGCATCTCAGCTGCGGTCAACCATATCTGTATTTCAGTGGAAATAATATTTCTGATTCTTAGAGGGGAGCCGGAGGTCCAATGTGACTTTCAGCCTGCTGCCTGTAGAGCCCTGGCTGCTTCACTCTGAGGACACGTACAGCGGGCCCCTAAACCATCCGGACGGCCACAGAGGATTAGCTGCCCTCCTCTTTCAAACTGCTCTTTATTCTCTGACCTCTCAGGGCCTTTCTGATCTGGGGCACAGCAGACACAGGGGACCACGGCCAACCCTGAAGGACCTTGAGCCGTTCTGCTCGGCCTGCTAGTCTCAGTGTTACACCTGTCCAGCCCTGTGACTGTGCATGTGCCATTATCAAGCTGACAGTGGCTGGGCTAGTCTCTGTGTTACACCTGTCCATCCCTGTGACTGTGCATGTGCCATTATCAAGCTGACAGTGGCTGGGCTAGTCTCTGTGTTACACCTGTCCAGCCCTGTGACTGTGCATGCGCCATTATCAAGCTGACAGTGGCTGGGCTAGTCTCAGTGTTACACCTGTCCAGCCCTGTGACTGTGCATGTGCCATTATCAAGCTGACAGTGGCTGGGCTAGTCTCTGTGTTACACCTGTCCAGCCCTGTGACTGTGCATGTGCCATTATCAAGCTGACAGTGGCTGGGCTAGTCTCAGTGTTACACCTGTCCAGCCCTGTGACTGTGCATGCGCCATTATCAAGCTGACAGTGGCTGGGCTAGTCTCTGTGTTACACCTGTCCAGCCCTGTGACTGTGCATGTGCCATTATCAAGCTGACAGTGGCTGGGCTAGTCTCTGTGCTAGGCCTGGCCGGCCCTGTGACTGTGCATGTGCCATTATCAAGCTGATAGTGGCTGGGCTAGTCTCTGTGCTAGGCCTGGCCGGCCCTGTGACTGTGCATGTGCCATTATCAAGCTGATAGTGGCTGGGCTAGTCTCTGTGCTAGGACTGGCCGGCCCTGTGACTGTGCATGTGCCATTATCAAGCTGACAGTGGCTGGGCTAGTCTCTGTGCTAGGCCTGGCCGGCCCTGTGACTGTGCATGTGCCATTATCAAGCTGACAGTGGCTGGGCTAGTCTCTGTGCTAGGCCTGGCCGGCCCTGTGACTGTGCATGTGCCATTATCAAGCTGATAGTGGCTGGGCTAGTCTCTGTGCTAGGCCTGGCCGGCCTGTGACTGTGCATGTGCCATTATCAAGCTGATAGTGGCTGGGCTAGTCTCTGTGCTAGGCCTGGCCGGCCCTGTGACTGTGCATGTGCCATTATCAAGCTGACAGTGGCTGGGCTAGTCTCTGTGCTAGGCCTGGCCGGCCCTGTGACTGTGCATGTGCCATTATCAAGCTGATAGTGGCTGGGCTAGTCTCTGTGCTAGGCCTGGCCGGCCCTGTGACTGTGCATGTGCCATTATCAAGCTGATAGTGGCTGGGCTAGTCTCTGTGCTAGGCCTGGCCGGCCCTGGCCCTGTGCTTAACTCTGTGGCTGTGCCTGTGACTGAAAAGAGTGGACTGTGTGAGTCTCAGCCCCTCAGGGGGGACGTCTGACCAGGTTGCACCATGGGTAAATCAGCTCTAATTAACGTTCCCATCAGCACGGCAGGACTCTTGAAGGACCAGAGTTCTCCTACTCAGAAGCACAGAGTTGACCTCTGTGGACTGGCTCTGCTCGGTCAACTGCAGCTTGGGTATTTATCATAATATTTTCACTATCTCGCATCCTGACTCCGATGTGTAGAGTGAGTTTTTTTCTATTTAGGTTATTCTTTACTATATGGATTTACAGTTGAAGTTGGAAGTTTAAATACACCTTAGCCAAATACATTTAAACTCAGTTTTTCACAATTCCTGACATTTAATCCGAGTAAAAATTCCCCGTCTTAGGTCAGTTAGGATCACCACTTTATTTTAAGAATGTGAAATGTCAGAATGTCAGTAGAGAGTGATTAATTTCAGCTTTTATTTCTTTCCTCACATTCCCAGTGGGTCAGAAGTTTACATACACTCAATTGGTATTTGGTAGCATTGCCTTTAAATTGTTTAACTTTGGTCAAATGTTTCGGGTAGCCTTCCACAAGCTTCCCACAATAAGTTGGGTGAATTTTGGCTCATTCCTCCTGACAGAGCTGGTGTAAATGAGTCACATTTGTAGGCCTTGCTCGCACACGCTTTTTCAGTTCTGCCCACAAATGTTATATGGGATTGAGGTCAGGGCTTTGTGATGGACACTCCAATACCTTGACTTTGTTGTCCTTAAGACATTTTCCTACAACTTTGGAAGTATGCTTGGGGTCATTGTCCATTTGGAAGACCCATTTGCGACCAAGCTTTAACTTCCTGACTGATGTCTTGAGATGTTGCTTCAATGTATCCACATAATTAACCTGCCTCATGATTCCATCTCTTTTGTGAAGTGCACCAGTCCCTCCTACAGCAAAGCACCCCCACAACATGATGCTGCCACCCCTGTGCTTCACGGTTGGGATGGACTTCTTCGGCTTGCAAGCCTCCCCCTTTTGCCTGCAAACATATCGATGGTCATTATGGACAAACAGTTCTATTTTTGTTTCATCAGACCAGAGGACATTTCTCCAAAAAGTACAATCTTTGTCCCCATGTGCAGTTGCAAACCGTAGTCTGGCTTTTTTATGGTGGTTTTGGAGCAGTGTCTTCTTCCTTGCTGAGCGGCCTTTCAGGTTATGTTGATATAGGACTCGTTTTACCGTGGATATAGATACCTTTTGTACCAGCATCTTCACAAGGTCCCTTGCTTTTGTTCACCAAAGTACGTTCATCTCTAGGAGACAGAACACATCTCCTTCCTGAGCGGTATGACGGCTGCGTGGTCCCATGGTGTTTATACTTGCCTACTATTGTTTGTACAGATGAACGTGGTACCTTCAGGCATTTGGAAATTGCTCCCAAGGATGAAGCAGACTTGTGGAGGTCTACAAGTTTTTTTCTGAGATCTTGGCTGATTTCTTTTGATTTTCTCATTATGTCAAGCAAAGAGGCACTGAGTTTGAAGGTTGGCCTTGAAATACATCCACAGGTACACCTCCAATTGACTCAAATTATGTCAATTAGCCTATCAGAAGCTTCTAAAGCCATGACATTTTCTGGAATTTTCCAAGCTGTTTAAAGGCACAGTCGACTTAGTTTATGTAAACTTCTTACCCACTGGAAATGTGATACAGGAGGATACAGGTGATACAGGAGGAGGACTGTATTTTACCACAGGAGGGGGTAGAGGGTGGAAGGTATGGAGAGACAGAGGGAGATGGAGGAGTAGAGAACGAGAGGGTGGAAAGGTGAAGAATGTAACAGGGTCCTTGTATTAGCAGCTCTGCTATTTTATGGGTGAGATGTTATTATATGTATGTGAAAGGGCAGAAATGTGTCGGGGCCTGCGGCTCGAGTGGACCATGTGTTCAAATTGTCTCTATGTATGTTAATGTCGGTCAGACACTGAAGCACCTTGACTGCCCTCCACCTGCCCCCCCTCCCCACCTGTGAAGCAGACGGGACACTTGAAGGTGCCGCCCATGCCCTCGAAGCTATGCTCGATCAGATGACACAGGAGCTTGGCCGGAGAGTCAAACATCTGGTTACACAGCTTGCACTCGTGATTGATGCCTTCCTCTGCAAAAGAAGAACACACCATACAACAAGGAGGGTCAGAGGGTGAAGGCAGGGGAAACACATTACACACATACATTATTATCAAACACACACAATTAAAAGCGTCAGCTCAGGTACAGGTGTGTGTACTAAAGTATAGCGGTTCAATTCCATCATTGCCTCTCTCCCAAATGCCCAGAGAGGGAGACATGTACAGTCTGAATCCTACTGAGAAAGGGATGTCCATCCGCTTCTCTCTCTCTCTCTCTCTCTCTCTCTCTCTCTCTCTCTCTCTCTCTCTCTCTCTCTCTCTCTCTCAGAACTGGCCTGTGTGACCAGCCACTCCCCCCTCCCCTTCTCCCAGTGCCTCTTCTCTCCCGGCCGGTAATTGCCTGCCACCCCCAGTGGTCTGGGCTATGTGCCCTCCCCCTGCTCGCCGCTCTATTTTAAGCCTGCATGAATGACATCAGCGGCCCCCTCCGCCGTGGGACAGATGAAAGGTGGGCGTTGGGTCCTGGCTGGGCGCCTCCGCTCCTGTCTTATCGGCCGAGCGCCACACAGGACCGAGCCGCACCCGTCCCCGTGCCATCAGATTACCTCCACTGCGCCCCAATCGCAGCCTCTCGCCAAGCCCCGAACCGTGGAAGACACCGCTGCCGGTCCCTGTCCCCCCTCAAGGCAACCTCCCCGCCTACCCCGCTGTCCCACCGCAGACAGTGTCCCCCATGCCCCGAGGTGTCCCGCTGCTCAGCAACAGTGGCACGCAGAGTTAATAAAGTCTTCAATCAAACATCCCTAACACCCCCCTGACCTCCCCACCTCACCCCACCAACACCCCCCAAACCAAAACCACATCCACTGACTCCAATCTCCTCTCCGTCTCAAAGGCCTGCACAAGGGTGCCTTAATCCCTGTCTGAATGGCTACGGGAAGGAGGGGGGTGTGGAGCTGGGTGCGGACGGGGCTTAGAGGCATTGGCGAGGGTACTCCTTTGGTCTGCCTCTCCCCGCTGCTGCTTCCTCAAAGACATCGTGTTTGGGTGGGATGCCTTTCTGTCCCAAACCACACTGAGATGGTGGTTGATTACCATTTAAAATATTAAATTGTGGCAAGATTGAAGCAGCAGGTGAAACTTCCCATGAACCCAGAGACACACACACAGAGAGAGAGAAGAGAGAGAATAAACCCTACAGCGATAACCACAACACGACCAACAGCACCAACTGACCCATAGAATACTGATCTACAAACATCAACTGGCAATAGATCTGGCATACTGCATTCGGGTCCAAAAGTGAAAATAAGGTGAAATGAGGGTTATGAATGAGTTAAACATTGGGAGAATTCTGTCTAACTATGAGAGAGAGAGAGAGAGAGAGAGAGAGAGAGAGAGAGAGAGAGAGAGAGAGAGAGAGAGAGAGAGACAGAGACAGAGACAGAGTCTCTCTGAGCGTTCACAGTCAGCCCACTGATACCACAGCAAAACCACAGTCTACTTAAACAGAGCAATACTCAATCATGAGGCATCAAAGCCAAAGGAACTGAGTAACATTAAGAAATGCTATAGATGGAAGGAATGCAGTTTGGAAACCTACCAAAGATCTCAAATAGAAAACCGAAGAAAATTAACAACAATGACAAATGGTTTGATGAAGAATGCAAAAATCTAAGAAAGAAATTGAGAAACCTGTCCAACCAAAAACATAGAGACCCGGAAAACCTGAGTCTACGCCTTCACTATGGTGAATCACTAAAACAATACAGAAATACACTACGGAAAAAGAAGGAACAGCATGTCAGAAATCAGCTCAATGTAATTGAAGAATCCATAGACTCTAACCACTTCTGGGAAAATTGGAAAACACTAAACAAACAACAACACAAAGAATTATCTATCCAAAATGGAGATGTATGGGTAAACCACTTCTCCAGTCTTTTTGGCTCTATAACAAAGAATAAAGAGCAAAAACATATACATGATCAAATACAGATCTTAGAATCAACTATTAAAGACTACCAGAACCCACTGGATTCTGCAATTACATTGAATGAGTTACAGGACAAAATAAAAACCCTCCAACCCAAAAAGGCCTGTGGTGTTGATGGTATCCTCAATGAAATGATCAAATATACAGACAACAAATTCCAATTGGCTATACTAAAACTCTTTAACATCATCCTTAGCTCTGGCATCTTCCCCAATATTTGGAACCAAGGACTGATCACCCCAATCCACAAAAATGGAGACAAATTTGACCCCAATAACTACCGTGGAATATGTGTCAACAGTTAACTTGGGAAAATCCTCTGCATTATCATTAACAGCAGACTCGTACACTTCCTCAATGAAAACAATGTACTGAGCAAATGTCAAATTGGCTATTTACCAAATTACCGTACAACAGACCATGTATTCACCATGTATTCACCCTAATTGACAACCAAACAAACCAAAACAAAGGCAAAGTCTTCTCATGCTTTGTGATTTCAAAAAAGCCTTCGACTCAATTTGGCATGAGGGTCTGCTATACAAACTGATGGAAAGTGGTGTTGGGGGTAAAACATACGACATTATAAAATCCATGTACACAAACAAGTGTGCGGTTAAAATTGGCAAAAAACACACAAATTTCTTCACACAGGGTCATGGGGTTAGACAGGGATGCAGCTTAAGCCCCACCCTCTTCAACATATATATCAACGAATTGGCGCGGGCACTAGAAAAGTCTGCAGCACCCGGCCTCACCCTACTAGAATCTGAAGTCAAATGTCTGCTGTTTGCTGATCTGGTGCTTCTGTCACCAACCAAGGAGGGCCTACAGCAGCACCTAGATCTTATGCACAGATTCTGTCAGACCTGGGCCCTGACAGTAAATCTCAGTAAGACCAAAATAATGGTGTTCCAAAAAAGGTCCAGTCACCAGGACCACAAATGCAAATTCCATCGAGACACTGTTGCCCTAGAGCAGACAAAAAAACTATACATACCTTGGCCTAAACATCAGCGCCACGGGTAACTTCCACAAAGCTGTGAACGATCTGAGAGACAAGGCAAGAAGGGCATTCTGTGCCATCAAAAGGAACATAAATTTCAACATACCAATTAGGATTTGGCTAAAAATACTTGAATTAGTCATAGAGCCCATTGCCCTTTATGGTTGTGAGGTCTGGGGTCCGCTCACCAACCAAGACTTCACAAAATGGGACAAACACCAAATTGAGACTCTGCACGCAGCATTCTGCAAAAATATCCTCCGTGTACAACGTAGAACACCAAATAATGCATGCAGAGCAGAATTAGACCGATACCCACTAATTATCAAAATCCAGAAAAGAGCCGTTAAATTCTATAACCACCTAAAAGGAAGCGATTCCCAAACCTTCCACAACAAAGCCATCAACAACAGAGAGATGAACAAAAAGATAACTACTTGACACATTGGAAAGAATTAACAAAAAAAACTGAGCAAACTAGAATGCTATTTGGCCCTACACAGAGAGTACACAGCCGCAGAATTTAGCTTTGACTATAGCTATAGCTTTGACTATGTACAGACTCAGTGAGCATAGCCTTGCTATTGAGAAAGGCCGCCGTAGGCAGACATGGCTCTCAAGAGAAGACAGGCTATGTGCTCACTGCCCACAAAATGAGGTGGAAACTGAGCTGCACTTCCTAACCTCCTGCCCAATGTATGACCATATTAGAGAGACACATTTCCCTCAGATTACACAGATCCACAAAGAATTCGAAAACAAATCCAATTTTGAAAAACTCCAATATCTACTGGGTGAAATTCCACGGTGGGCCATCACAGCAGCAAGATTTGTGACCTGTTGCCACGAGAAAAGGGCAACCAGTGAAGAACACACACCATTGTAAATACAATCTTGTGTCCTTTACCATTTGTACATTGTTAAAACACTGTATATATATATAATATGACATTTGTAATGTCTTTATTGCTTTGAAACTTCTGTATGTGTGATGTTTACTGTTAATTTTTATTGTTTATTTCACTTTATATATTCACTTTATATATTATCTACCTCACTTGCTCTGGCAATGTTAACACATGTTTCCCATGCCAATAAAGCCCTTGAATTGAATTGAATTGAATTGAGAGAGAGAGAGAGAGAGAGAGAGGGAGAGAGAGAGAGAGAGAGAGAGAGAGAGAGAGAGAGAGAGAGAGAGAGAGAGGGAGAGAGAGAGAGAGAGAGAGAGAGAGAGAGAGAGAGAGAGAGAGAGAGAGAGAGAGAGAGAGAGAGAGAGAGAGGGAGAACTGAGCTCAATACAGAGAGCAGGGGGTTAATTGGGCTGTCCGCCAGTCCAAGGGCGCAGAGTGAGGGGGCCCAGAGCGTTTGTATGTGTGGGTCCTATGAAAGTGATGTATTTTCTATACAAATACAGTTGTTTTGATCAGTGAGTGGGGAGTGCACTCTGTCTGTCCTCCCTTTCAGCGCACAGAGGGAGGGCTGGTGGGCTGAGCTCTATCAGACACAAAGCGGGCTGGGTCGGGCGGGCTGTGTGTGTGTGGGGGAACCATGGCGAGATGACAGGACCCTGGAACGTCCTGCCGGCCAGCTTTGTGTCTGAGAGAGCATTTGATCCGTGAGGCAGCCACACAGCCGCACAGCTCCTACTCCGGGAGGCCCGCACTGGGGCAGGGAGGGAGAGCAGAGGTTTGGTGAAGGTGAGTCCTGGGAGTTTCACTAAACTACCACACAAAGCCAAACTGTACTCAACTTGTACAGAGTTTTTAGCATACTAATTACGCTATGACATAGTAAGAGTATATACTGTACTGCTATACAAATCACTGATGCAGACAATCATGAATAAACATAATCCCTATTAGTGTGTCACCTCTTTTCTTTTCTCACTACATGACCATTACAATTACAATAAAGGACTAATTAATCACAAGTAAGTGGTCGCGGACTTGGCCTGTTAGATGAGTGTATGGATGTTTTGTACAAGCAGCCCATAGAAGAGTCATTAGCATGGCAGCAGAGAGAGGTTAAATAGCTACAACACATCTCATCCTTTAAAGGCCTCACTTCAGCTATCTGCACCACAGATCAGACACAGACAACAGGAAAAAAGAGAAGGACAAACGGACCGATCTGTTAAGAGGCTTGATCGGTATGCAGAGTGAAGAAAGGGAGAGAGAGCGAGAGAGGGAGGAAGACAGTGAGAGAAAGAGAATATTTAAGTCATTGAGAGGGGAAAACCTTCCCCACCTCCTAAGGTATGCACAATCTTAATTGAGAAACAGCATGATGCCGTCAAACATACGCAGAATTACTGATGAGGGCTTGCCAGGACACTAATGGGAAAGAGAGAGACGGAGAGAGAGAGAGAGAAAGCAAGGAGGAGAGAGAGTGTGAGAGAAAGCAGGGGGAAGCAAGACAGTGTGAGAGAAAGCAGGGGGAAGCAAGACAGTGTGAGCGAAAGCAAGGAGGATAGAGACAGTGTGAGAGTAACAAGGAGGAGAGAGACAGTGTGAGAGAAAGCAGGGGGAAGAGAGACAGTGTGAGAGAAAGCAGGGGGAAGAGAGACAGTGAGAGAGAAAGCAGGGGGAAGAGAGACAGTGTGAGAGAAAGCATTGGGAAGAGAGAGTGTGAGAGAAAGCAGGGGGAAGAGAGACAGTGTGAGAGAAAGCAGGGGGAAGAGAGACAGTGTGAGAGAAAGCAGGGGGAAGAGAGACAGTAAGAGAGAAAGCAGGGGGAAGAGAGACAGTGTGAGAGAAAGCAGGGGGAAGAGAGACAGTGTGAGAGAAAGCAGGGGGGAGAGAGAGTGAGGAAGAAGAAAGTGATGCGAGACAAAGAAAATTGGTACAATTACATAACGGGATATTATTTCTGACGATATATCATATCGCAAAATTATTTTTGCGCTAGTTGGCTGTAGCTGCACCAAAACTCCAGTATTTTTCCTTCATAGATTGTTCTCCATCTTCTTTTTAAATAGGGAGCCAATTTGTTTTCAGCACTTATTTCCATGACTGATCAAAACTCGTTTTCTCACGGCTCTCTCTTGTCCCTCTGCAGCAGACATATGGTGAGCAATGTGTTTGGAACATTGAATCTGAGAATCGCAATACATATCATATTGGCATCTAAGTATCATGCTGATATTGTGTTGTAGGTCCATGGCAATTCCCAGCCCTAGAAGAAAGAGAGGGATGCACTGAAAGAAAGCAGGTAAAGGACTACAGTCTAAGGTGGGTGGAGAGATGGAAGGCCTTGCAGTGATGGAGAAGAAATACGCCAAGTGAAGGAAATAAAAACCAATTTATATATTATTCCTAAACTGTTATTCCACCGACTGAACAGGAGTCTTATCCTGTACAAACACTGCTGCGGTACAACGGGGCGGCTGCCTCTGTTGCTGCTTAGCCAATGTGCTTCCAGCTAATTGACCAGGGGGAGCTCGCACAGGCGCACCCTTCCTCCCACTCCAGCTTCTCTCCCCACAACCCCCTGCAGTGTGCACTGGCACATAAATGAGCTCCTTGGTTGTGAGATGGGCCTCCCCAGGGCCCCGGCCCCCACCCCTCGCCCTGCGGCCTAAAGCCTGGCCTGGCGATTGATGGCAGGGATGGCGGGAGAGATACAAGGGGAGAGCAGAGGGGGGGGGGGGGGGGGGGGGTGCTGGGCTCCTCTAGGGGGCTAGCTCAAGGTGTGTTGCCATGGAGACACACAGAGAGAGGAGGGAGAAATTGAGGCATACTGAGCTTGACCCATGGTAGTGGGGGCGGCAATGTGGGCCAGAGTATACACACACACACACAGACACACACACACCCTGCTGCAGAGCTGGAGGCGTCCCAAGAGCTCTCCACCTCTGCTTTCCCTTTCAGAAACACACACACCCGTATACACACACACACACACACACACACACACACACACACACACACACACACACACACACACACACACACACACACACACACACACACACACACGCAAACAAACACGTAAACACACACACACACAGCTGCAATGCTGAGATGAACCCTGGAGCTCCTAACACCCACATATACACAGACTTTCACTTGCCTTCACTCTATCTATCTCTGACACAAACTCTTTGTATGCCACTTCTCTGTCATAGCTATTCACTACTCTTCATCCACCAGTTTACTGACTCTGCCTGGGACCATCCTTCTCTCCCTTCAACTCCCTCTTTCTTTCCTCTCCTTCTACCGCTCTCCTGGCCACGGCCCTGGTTCACACGTTTCCTATTATCTGCAGTAAATATTTCCGGAGCGCACTCTCCGTCGGGCCAAGCGTGATGGAGTCTCCGGCTCCAGATATTTTTGGCAGACGTGGACGGCATATGGAGCTGACCAGCTTGGAATCTCCTATCAGATTACATAACAGTAGGATGCTGGATCTCTCCACGCCGTAGAAACCGACCTTCATGCAAACACACAAACAAACTGTCCTTCCAAAGCACACTAGCCACTCGTCGCTCCATTTCCCTCCTTCTCCCCAACTCCCTCCATCGCAGTCATTTCTATAAAAAATACACCCATCTACTCTTTCCTGACATACAGTTGAAGTCGGAAGTTTACATACACTTAGATTGGAGTTATTAAAACTCGTTTTTCAACCACTCCACAAATTTCTTGTTAACAAACTATAGGTTTGCCAAGTCAGTTAGGACATGTACTTTGTGCATGACGCAATACATTTTTCAAACAACTGTTTACAGACAGATTATTTCACTTATAATTCACTGTTTCACAATTCCAGTTGGTCAGAAGTTTCCAGCATAGCTTCAAGGGCATGGCCGACACCATCAAGTGTCTGTCTGCTTCACAGGTGTGGAGGGGGGGGGGGGGCAAGGTGCTTCAGTGTCTGACCGACATTAACATACACAAACATAGAGACAATTTGAACACATGGTCCACTCGAGCCACAGGCCCCGACACATTTCTGCCCTTTCACATATATATATAATAACATCTCACCCATAAAATAGCAGAGCTGCTAATACACGGACCCTGTTACATTCTTCACCTTTCCACCCTCTCGTTCTCTACTCCTCCATCTCCCTCTGTCTCTCCATACCTTCCACCCTCTACCCCCTCCTGTGGTAAAATACGGTCCTCCTCCTGTATCACCTGTATTCTCCTGTATCACATTTCCAGTGGGTAAGAAGTTTACATAAACTAAGTCGACTGTGCCTTTAAACAGCTTGGAAAATTCCAGAAAATGTCATGGCTTTAGAAGCTTCTGATAGGCTAATTGACATAATTTGAGTCAATTGGAGGTGTACCTGTGGATGTATATCAAGGCCGACCTTCAAACTCAGTGCCTCTTTGCTTGACATAATGAGAAAATCAAAAGAAATCAGCCAAGATCTCAGAAAAAAACTTGTAGACCTCCACAAGTCTGCTTCATCCTTGGGAGGAATTTCCAAATGCCTGAAGGTACCACGTTCATCTGTACAAACAGTAGTAGGCAAGTTTAAACACCACGGGACCATGCAGCCGTCATACCGCTCAGAAAGTAGACGTTCTGTCTCCAAGAGATGAATGTACTTCATGATGAATCCCAGAACAACAGCAAAGGACCTTGTGGGGGAAACAGGTAAAAAAGTATCTATATCCACAGTAAAACGAGTAGACATACTAAAGGCCGCTCAGTTTGCAACTGCACATGGGGACAACGATTGTACTTTTAGAGAAATGTCCCCATGGTCTGATGAAACAAAAATAGAACTATTTGGCCATAATGACCATCGTTATGTTTGGAGGAAAAAGGGGGAGGCTTGCAAGCTGAAGAACACCATCCCAACTGTGAAGAACGGGGGTGGCAGCATCATGTTGTGGGGGTGCTTTGCTGCAGGAGGGACTGGTGCACTTCACAAAATAGATGGAATCATGAGGTAGGAAAATTATGTCGATTTATTGAAGCAACATCTCAAGACATCCGTCAGGAAGTTAAAGCTTGGTCGCAAATGGGTCTTCCAAATGGACAATGACCCCAAGCATACTTCCAAAGTTGTGGAAAAATAGCTTAACACAACAAAGTCAAGGTATTTGAGTGGCCATCACAAAGCCTTGATCTCAATCCCATAGAATATTTGTGTGCAGAACTGAAAAAAACGTGTGCAGGCAAGGAGGCCTACAAACCTGACTCAGTTAAACCAACTCTGTCAGGAGGAATGGGCCAAAGCTCACCCAAATTATTGTGGGAAGCTTGTGGAAGGCTACCCGAAACGTTTGACCCAAGTTAAACCATTTAAAGGCAATGCTACCAAATACTAATTGAGTGTATGTAAACTTCTGACCCACTAGGAATGTGATGAAAGACATAAAAGCCGAAATAAATCATTCTCTCTAATATAATTCTGACATTTCACATTCTTAAAACAAAACGGTGATCCAAACTGACCTAAGACAGGGAATTTTTACTCTGATTAAATGTCAGGAATTGTGAAAAACTGCTTTTAAATGTATTTGACTAAGGTGTATGTAAACTTCTGACTTCAACTGTACTTTATGTGGGCTTTTGACCTAAGGACTGGTGTCCACTGACCAGTCTTCAGGTCTGATTACCAAGGTTCTCCATTCTTATTGGTTCTGTTGACACACTGCAAGGTCAATGGCCCAAATTGGCCACTCTGAACTGCAGGAGCCATGATGAAGCCATGGTACTTAGTGTTAGAAAAAGTACCCAATTGTCAAACTTGAGTAAAAGTATAGATACCTTAAAATAATAGAAAGTCACTCAAGTAAAAGTGAAAGGCACCCAGTAAAATACTACTTGAGTAAAAATCTAAAAGTATTTGGTTTTAAATATACTTAAGTATCAAAAGTAAATGTAATTGCTAAAATATACTGTAATTGCTAAAAGTATCAGAAGTAGAAGTAAAAGTATAAAAAAAAAAATTAAAATCCTTATATTAAGCAAAGCCATTTTCTTATTTTAAAAATGTACGGATAGCCAGGGGCACATTCCAACACTCAGATATTATTTACAAAATATGCATTGGTGTTTAGTGAATCCGCCAGACCACAGACAGTAGGGATGTTCTCTTGATAAGTGTGTGAATTTCACAATTTTCTGGTCCTGCTAAGCATTCAAAATGTAACAATTACTTTTGTTTGCCAGGGAAAATGTGTAGAGTAAAAATTACAATATTTTCTTTAGGAATGTAGTGAAGTAAAATATGTAAAAAAAATAGAAATAGTAAAGTACAGTACAGATACCCCCAAAAACGACTTAAGTAGTACTTTAAAGTACTTTTACTTTACACCACTGATGGTACTAAGGCCTCTGGGACTGGAATCCCTCATGTCAAAGACCACCCTTATATCTGACGAGGTCCTCCGTAATCCTTCTAGTCCTATTCTACTGAACTACCTCACAGCAACTCCCCACCTTCCACCAATCACATTTCCTCCTTCCTCCACAACACCTGGGCTCCACCAAATCAGGGTTAGGCAGTAGGCCCGCGCCCCCGTCCAGCAGCCCTGTCTGGCCCTGGCCGCCCGCTGTCCATCCAGGCCTCTCTCCCTGGGAGAGCTGCTTCTCATTTCCTCCACACACACACAGATAAAGAGGCAGCACACAGAGACACAGGCAGGGGCCCCCCAGCCAACACCAGAGAAATGGGAAATAATCAACGACATAAGCTTGCATGTGCTGCGTGTCCTCGGCTTACACCTAGCAGCCTATATGCAGATGGAAACAAGATGTTTATGTTTAGGCATCTTGAGTACACTCTATAATAATGACAGCCATATGCAAAGGAAATCAAAAAGGAAATTATATGTGCATTTAAATCTCAGGGTCCAAAAAAAATATCTCAGAGCCTGGTCACACACACACACACACACACACACACACACACACACACACACACACACACACACACACACACACACACACACACACACACACACACACACACACACACACACACACACACACAGCCCAGATGGATTGTGAGAGGGAGAGTGTGAGGGAGTATAATGTATGCATGGTATTTGTGTTTTGAATGTTAATGGAATGCTCTAAAGTGCCCATGTG